>NC_133538.1:13472245-13776134 GCF_048544455.1 Silene latifolia | reverse complement strand
CGTGAGAAATATGAGGAACGAAGGCTCCTATTTATACTAATCACGCGGAGGAATAGGGTTTCGGAGACTCTTTGGAAGTGAATCTCGGAAGGATATGAAAAAAGATACGTAAGACATGCAAAGAAGGGCCTGGGAAGAGGCGCAGCAGCCACTGCGTCTCTTGGAAGAGGCGCATCACCTGCTGCGTCTATTCCCAGGAGGTTTCCTCCTGCTGAAGAAAGATTTCCGCGTTTGAGTTATGGTAGGACGGAAATAATTCGATCTTCTTATGAATATTACGGGATATTATTTGCCAAAAGATAGAATTTATGAAATATGGAATAGAAATATCCGGAACATTCCAGAACATTCCGACTCGGGATTTAACAGTTATCAGAAAATGGAGACGGTTTTTGACCCGGACTCCGAATGTACTCTAATTACTGCCAAAACAACCGTATCGGGACGTAGATGACAACTAAGAGGTTGACATTTAATATTTGAGCAATCACTTGACGATAATCTTACGAACTGTCACAAATCGTTCCGCGAATCAAACATGCGGCCCAATCATCACCGGGTGGTTTGCGGGAGGTACAGAAATGAGGTATCTATAGAGCCCCCACTTTGACTGAGGCTTGGACAAGGCGAAAGTCAAAGTATAGCCATCAAGTCAATCGAAGATTACAACCTGACGACTATGGCGACGCGAGGCGGCTCAAGGGGTCTGAACCAAGGACCTGTCGTCGGGAACATTTTAGAGTCTGTCGACTATCGGGGAGGGTCGTTTAAAGTCCATTAGACTACGTAAGGAAGCTCACCAGCCATAAGAAGAAACCATACCTGAGATACCCCTGGGTGAAGCGGGACTGAAGACGCTTCGGCAAAACTCTTTGGTCCGAAGATAACTTGGTGTCAAGGCATCGGGGTCACAGGAACTTTGGTCGAATCTGGGGAAACAAGAAATATTGAAAGCAAAGCAGGACGTCGCAGAAACCGCTGGGGAATCGCTGCGTTAGTCTCAAGTGAACTCTAGCAAAACTTGAGATTGAATCGCTGCGCGTCGGTCTCAAACAAACTCTTGCTGGGGAATATTTTGACGACTAGGAACATCTAGATCGTCGTGGGAGAAATCTTGAGTGAGCAGTACTGCAAAATACTACTGCGCTGGATATAATGATCTTGAGCAATACTGCAAAATACTACTGCGCTGGATAAAATGCGGGCCGGAATGAAAGAAAATCATCGAAACGGACCAAAAGAATATAATAGCGTTGAAGAAGAGGCGCACCAAAGATGGGCCCACAAATAACGAACTCATAACGAATTTTTGAAAATCCGTATGGAGGGAACACAAGGAAGAGGCGCAGCAAGAGCTGCGTCTCTTGGAAGAGGCGCAGCGCCTCGCGCGTCTTTTCCCAATTTGGCTATTTTCGCGTAAAAACGCGAACTCGAAAGGATTGTATTTCATTATTTCGAAACACAATTCTTGCAATTTCTCTCTCAAATCTTCACCATTTCCGTCGAGGTTTGATCTAAAAGCTTGCATTAAACATGACTAATCGAGGTATGTGTTCCAATCTTGCATTAATCATCTACATTTGTTGAATTTTGAGCCGCGAAAACTAGGGTTTTCGACCCTTTTGATCGAAAATTTGGGGCTTTTCCCCCAAATGGATTTGCTATGCCAAATTGATGTTAGAAACGGATAGTAGGCAATGTTAGGAATATAACCATGTATTTGCTTCGAATTTTCATCGAGTTTTGAGCCCTTGAGTGAATTTTGAGACGGTTTTACAGCTGAACCGTAAATTGCTTCGAAAATAGCCTTAGGAACGCCCATTGGCGATGAAATTTGGTATTTGGGATCCTTGGATGATGGGTAAACTTTCTACCATCTCGAAATTTTGGTTTGTGACAACTTTTTCAGGACACCTTTCTAGGGCATAATCGCCGTTATGGCGGAATGCTGCCGAATTTTCGACTTGAACCTGGAACTAGGCTTTGACTTGGACTTGACTTGACCCAATTTATCACATGAGTGATTGGGTTGGCGGGAATATGGCCAAAGATGGCATGGAAAGGGCAGTTTTCAGGGCTTTGAAGGCTCGAAAACTCCTTAACAAAGGCTTGTCGTCATGTGACGCGGCCTGAATTTACTTTAACGTTGCAGGTGATGAGGCTTTACTACTCGGGAGGACTCCCATGGAGATAGACGCGCATCTGTTGAGGAGGCTTTAGAGCGGTGCCTTCACCGCCGCGGTGATGGTCGCCGAGACGAGGCTCACGAGGAGGAGGCTGTCGAGGAGGAGGAGATCCCGAGACGGGCCAACGTCAAAGCGAGGAGGTCGTCACCGAGAGGAGCTCTGCGTGGCCGAGACCGGGAGAGTAGGCACCTCGTGTGGGCTGCAGAGGGTCACCCGTCCACGAACGGTGAAGAGCCTGGTAAATAGGAATTCACTACTCATTACATGTCCTCTTTCATTCTTTTAGTTCAAATTTCTTTCAAATTTCAGCCAAAACTAAAGATAGCTTTGTTTCAAATCATTATAGGAGGCCGGGAACATCAGGTCGTTCTCGGGTTACACGACAGCGATGGAGCACTACGAGCGGCTGTCGGCGGAGGAGAGGGCCATGATCGAGCGTGGAGCGTTTGGTCCTCTGGTTCGTGTCCTGGAGGGATATCGTGAAGAGGAAGTTGCGGGCTAACCTTAGCCTGGTCCGCGCTTTCTTGGACCGATTCTGGGATACGACTTCCACGTTTCACCTGCCTTTCGGTGAGGTGGGAGTCACTTTGGAGGATTACGGCATGATTTCTGGTCTGCCGTGTGGGACCGAGGAGATGGTGTGGCCGGAGACTGCTATGAGGGCGGATTCGGCCGAGGCGAGGAGATTGATCAGTTGGAACTTGTCGCCGAAGGTCTGTTGCGTCGGGTTTGGTACCCGCACCTACGTCCGAGACTACTTTGCGGGGAAGACCCCGGCGCCGGTGACGATCGATGGGAGGGAGATCGCTCCTCCTCCTTGTACACCGAGAGAGGGCTCGTCTCGTGGCTTTGGTGGTTCCTGTCTTCGATTTACCTCGGAGACAAGGGCGAGAGGCTATCGACGAAGCTTCTTCCCTTTCTTTCGACCCGAGTTCCCTAGGACGCCGGGATTGGGTCATCGCTGGTTTTGCGGTCCTCATCCGCTTCGAGGGCCATGGTTCGTCCGGAGTTGATGGAGAAGGGGACTTCTCCGCGCGCTGTCGGACCGGGACTACTTGTTGGAGGTATGAACCTTCCTTTAGACCAAGGTAAATTCCTTTCTTTATTAAATCACGAAAGATCGTCATTGATTATTCTGTTCTACAGGCGTGGGTGTACTCTTACTTCCCGAGTCTTGCGCCCAAGAGGACGGAGCCGCTGGAGAAGGCCTATCCCGTGGTGAGGGATTGGGTGATGTGCCGGACGAAGAGCAAGCGCTCTTCGCACAATGTCTATCGGCGGGACGTGAACGCCCTTCAGCTGAGCAGCGTGAGTATCCCACTCGTATTCATTTATATTTCTTATCCTTTGCCTTCACTTGATCATAGGAATGATCTTTGCCTTATCTTGTCGCAGTGGGTGCCCAGACCTTGGGCGGAAAACGCTGGAGCGCCTCCTCTTGTCGCTGAGGTCCTTCGACCTAGGAGCCCGAGTCGGCTGCTGTTGTGGACGTCGATGGGTCCTGTGTTGTATCTGGGCGAGCGTTTGGCTCGTCAGTGCTCTCGGGACGCGTTGACGGTTCCCGTTGATCCTCCGAGGACGATGTTCGGGAGCCACCGAGGCCGAGAGGGAGGCGACTGGCCGGTGCCAAAGTGGCGACGACCTTCTTCTCCTCGGCGAGGACTACTCGGCGTCTCTTTACGGGAGGTGGCGATCGGCGTAGTGGTGAGTATCTTTTACTTTTCCTTGATTTGATTTTGAGAATTACGACCAAAGATCGTCGATTAATGAGAATTATTTGTCCTTGCAGGAGGTCGAGGCGGCGGGCATCGAGCCCCCAGAGTACCCCGAGACTCTTGAGTACATCGACGCGACCGGGAGGACGACGATCTCCGAGTCGCGTGACTTTGACGTAGCCACGGATGCTGGTCTAGACGACTGGCAGCATCTGATTCGGAGGGTGAGCCTCCAGCTTATATACCTTTCGTGTAAGAACACATTTGATTGAACTTGTTCAATTTACTGAGAATTTCTTTTGAAATGCAGGTCGCGCCATCTCGGTTCGTGGCACTATGGAGGGTGGCCAACCGGCTACGAGCTACCGCCATCGAGGCACTCGTCGGTGGTCGAGGTCGTCAGGTATGAACCTCATTTGATTTCTTTTGATTTTTGATTTTCAGTTTTGTTTGAATAGATTGACATGAGCCAATTTACTTCTGTTTATAGGCTGGCCGTGAGCTGGAGCGAGAGTGGACCCAGTCTCGGGAGGAGACAGCTCGCTTGTTGAGGGAGCTCGAGTTTCGGGATGCCGAGATTGCTGCTCTTACGGCGAGGGTTGCTGAGTTGGAGGGTGCCCAGCAGTAGTTTTGTGTAGTTTTGTACATTTGGACATCTGATTTTGAACATTTTTGGACTTTGTTTGGGGCGCAAGCCCCCAGTTTGCTTGGACTTTGGACTTTGTTCGGGGCGCAAGCCCCCAGTTTGCTTGTACATTTGTATATACGATGGCCCGAGTGCCTTTGCTGCTGGGTTGTGTTGCTTGTATCTGCAGGTTAGTTCTTGAACAGGTTTGGTAGATAACGGTTTACGCCGTCATGTTGCCGAAATTTACATAAAAATCACGCAAAACATACATTTTATACATATGGCCTTTGACCAGCGCAAAATGAGACTCGAAAGAGCACGAAAAAATGCAAAAATGCAGAAATTTTGTCGGAAATGACCGGACGGTAGGGAAATTTTGTCGGAAATGACCGGACGGTAGGGAGATTTTGTCGGAAATGACCGGACGGTAGGGAAATTTTGTCGGAAATGACCGGACGGTAGGGAGGGTTACCCCCTAAAAAAAAGAAAAAAGAGAAATCTGTAAGTGTAGAAATGAAATGTTGAAATGAAAACAAAAGGAAATTGTTTCCCAAAAAGAAAATGAAATTTACTTCCTAAAAAATAAAAAAATGAAATTTATTTCCTAAGAATAGAAAGTTTGAGTGTCATGAAATGGCGAAGGTGTCGATGTCGCCTCGAAATGCGTGCCCGCGAGAATAGGAAACTTGAAACATGGTAAACTGCTCGTATTTACCAAAATAAAATCCCGTAAGAATAGGAAATTATTCGTTATAGAATTAGGAAAGATCCAAACGCGGAAATCACAGAAGTGAGATGGGGAAGAGGCGCAAAGATGAGTGCGTCCCTTTGAAGAGGCGCAGCAGTGCTTGCTACTGTTCCCAAGTTGGTCCGTTCTGGCGGATTTTTGGAAACAGCAATTAGTATAAATAGAAGCGTCGACGAGGCGTTAATTCACACAATTCTTCCGTCTCTTCCTCGTCTATTCACATAAAACTCTCGAAATAAATCTTCAAGAGAAAATTGTCATCATGAATACTTTGGAGATCCGTCTGAAGGAATGGACCAACGAGTTTTCGAATGTGGAGAAGCACGACATGGGTGCTTATAACCTTGGGTCTTTATTGAGTTTGAAACTCATTAAGATTGTAAAACCGTTCTTGGATGCTTGCCTTGACTATTGGGACCCGAATTATCATGTTTTCGCGTTCCCAGGAGGTGACATTTGCCCATTTCCTGAAGAAATAGCTGCTATTGGTGGATGGGATCCTGAACATTTACCTGCCATTCCTTCCACTTCACAAGGGTATAAGAGCAAATTCAGAGACTTGCTTGGACTGACTAGACTTGAGGTGGATCGCTTAGTTACCCCGAAAGGCGTGAGAATGTTGGATTTTGTAGACCGATTCATTAACAGGGCCGACCCTACTGATTCCCATGTTGCCAGGAGGAGGGCATTTGGCTTTTGTTTGCTGCACGTGTATGTCTTCCAAGGACACGTTGATGAAGATTTGAGAGGTGATCCCCGTCTTTTGGGTCTTATTGAGCAAATGGAGCTGCGCAGGAGCCCAACTTGTTTATGCTTAGGGGAGATCATCTTGGGTTTGGATAATAGGAAATCCAACCGCGATCTGCCGTTCTTGGGGAGTCCCGTCATTTTGCAGGTAAGAGACATCATTCCTTTTTTTTTTTTTTTTTTTTTTTTTTTTTTTTTTTTTTTTTTTTTTTTTTTTTTTTTTTTTTTTTTTTTGTTGCTTGGTGTCTAATACCTGCTTTTGGTAGGTTTGGCTTATGGAACGGCTCCGACTGCTCGAGCCCCCAGTTCATGCACTTTCCTATCATTCCCGTATGATTGCGATGAGGACGCGGTTGTACATGGTGGACTTCACCCGGGTCTATGACTATTGGAAGAACAAGCTGAAGAATGATGATGGCCCGTTGATTAGGTGGGTTGTACCGTGGTGGCACCTCAAGTCCGTCACTGGAGTGTCTTCTTTGGATCCCACTAGGTCCGTGCGCATTCCGGACCGGAGTTCATGGTATGCATCTTTCGGAAAGATTGATGAGGCAAGTTGGGGGCAGCACGATCCCGAGGCTTGACACCGTCCCGCAGATCGCTATGGCGCTTACTACGAGAGCCGAAGAGAGTGGGCTATCAAATGGGCCCAAAGAAACATGTGGTTCTTGAGTTTCTCCGCCAATGCTTTGTGGGTGTCGGATTCCTATCTGAGGTGGAGAAAGGTTGCGACTTCGGAAGAGCGCGAGAGACTAAGGAAACGCGAACCTGTTGACTACAAGGTGCGCGAGGGAGAGAAAGAGAAGGAGAAGCATCTGACAGAGGGAGAAGAAGAAGCCGGTTTTCAGGTCATTCACCCTTCGAAGAAATCAACGACTACTCCTGTTGCGGAAATGGTGGTTGACAAGAACGAAAGAGTCAGGCCTCGGGAAAGACCGTTGGTGATTAGGTCTGAAGTGGTGCAAGAGCGCCCGGCTCGAGGTCGTGACAAGAAATATGACAAGAGTGACAAGGGCAAGGGGAAGATGGAGGAATAGCCCGAGTCCTTATTTATTATTTGATTATTATTATTATTGTTGTCATAAAAAAGGAGGGATTTTTAGAATCCTAGCCTATTCTATTTTTATTATGTAACGTACTATTATTATTTAGAAATTGAATGGAATAAAAAAGGTTGAATGGTTATGAAACCGTTGTGATTTTCTTTTATTATTCTTGTCGAATTTCAAATGCAACGCAAATGTCCTTCTATTTACATTTTAGGTATAATGGGTTGAATCCTGTGAAGGATTGCCTACGTATTCACTTAAAAAAGCGAAATCAAACCCTTGCGCGTAGTTCGAGTAAATGTAAAAGAATAATTGTTCGAAGCAAGAGCTTGTAATGAACATAGAAACTAAGCATGAGCTTTTGCTTGTTCTCAAGGTGCGAATTTAGTTTATTTGATGATATGAGGATGACAAATTTGTCAAAATGCAAGAGCATAGTGACACTTAGCTTATTTCAGCTGGGCCAGGGGCCGTTTATTTAGTGCCACAAGAGCGACACATGGGTTTACGCGAGGCGCGTGTGTGGTCCTATTCTAGGCATAGTATCGTTTCAGTTGGTCAAGGTTTGTGGGGTTTGAAAACTCATTCCCATCTAGGTCCGTGATTCTAACCGCACCCCCCGGGAGTATGGACTTGACTAGATATGGTCCGGCCCAATTAGGTTTGAATTTTCCCCTTGGGTCGACAGTAAAAGAGCTCTAACCGATTTGAGTACTAAGTCTCCTTCTTTGATGTTTCTTGGCCTAACCCTTTTGTTGAAAGCTCGTTTGATACGTGCTTGATATGTTTGGACATTATGTAAGGCGCGTAGCCTACGTTCATCCAGGAAGATGAGTTCTTCATATCTATCTTTCTTCCAATCGGCTTTTGTGGATTTGGCTTTCGAGTAGAATACGCAAGGATGGTATTTCTAGTTCGATTGGTTGTACGGCCTCCATGCCGTAGGTCAAATAGAAAGGAGTAGCCCAAGTGGGCGTCCTAATCGATGTACGGTACCCCATAGGGCAAAAGGTATCTTGCTTGGCCAATCTCTCGTAGTTGTCATCATTTTCTTGAGAATTGTGACAACATTCTTGTTTGCCGCCTCTACCGCGCCGTTAGTCTGTGGTCTATAGGGCGAAGAGTGGTGATGCTTAATCATATATTTGGCTAGCAATTGCTCGGTTTCAGCTTGGAAGTGTGACCCATTATCACTAATGATCTCATGTGGGCAACCATATCGACAGATGATGTTGTTTTGTATGAATTTTGCCACATTTTTAGCCGTAAGACCAGTGTAGGAAGCTGCTTCTACCCATTTGGTGAAATAGTCAATCGCCACTAGAATGAAACAGTGACCTCCTGTTCCGGCTGGGGTTATCTTTCCGATTATGTCAATTCCCCATGCGGAAAATGGCCAAGGAGATGTCATCGTGTATAGCAACGAAGGAGGGACATGTTGTACATTCCCGAAGATTTGGCAATTGTGGCAATGTCTCACGTATTTGATGCAATCGGATTCCATTGTGGTCCAATAATACCCTAAACGTGTGATTTTCTTTGCCATCATAGGCCCACTCATGTGGGGACCGCATTCTCCGTCGTGGACTTCTTCCATCACCTTTCGTGCCTGTGAATGATCAAGGCAACGTAGGACTACACCAAGAGGTGTTCTTTTGTATAACTCTCCTTGCATCAGGATGTATTGGGAAGCTAATAGGCGTATAGCACGTTGTCCCCTTTTGTCCATATCCGGTGGATAGGTACCATTAAGCTTGAAATTCAGGATTGCTTGGAACCGGGGTTCTGTGCGATTTCCTCTTCATTGGTGATTTGGTGGACATGTTTTCGACCGCTCGCTCGATACACAAGGGCATGTCTATCATGTGATCCGGCATATTTATCAAGGATGCAAGTTTCGCAAGAGCGTCCGCAAATTGATTTTCCTCCCGAGGTAGGTGTAAGTAGGTTACGTGATCAAAGAATTGAGCCACTTGGTCTATCCTAGCCTGATAGGGTGCGAGGCTTTCACTTCGGATTTTCCAAGATCCAGTAACTTGGTTGATGATCAGTGATGAGTCCCCATGTACTCGGAGGTTTTTGATGCCTAAGCTTACTGCCGCTTGTAGCCCAATGAGACAAGCTTCATACTCATAGCGTTCTTTGTCACCTCGAAGTCGAGTTTGACAGAAATCGGTGTATGCTCACCTTCAGGAGAAATGAGCAACACTCCTATTCCGAATCCTCTTAAATTTGATGCTCCATCAAAGTATAGATCCCAGGAGTCTACATCTGTTTGAAGTGTATCCTCGTCGGGAAATGACCAAGTATCTATGGTTTGTGCGTCGTTGATGGGATTTTCTGCGAAGAATTCGGCGACGGCGCGACCTTTTATGACTTTTAGTGGCACATATTTGAGTTCGAATTCTGAGAGCATCGAGTCCACTTGCAAGACGTCCGTTGAGGACGGGTTTCTCAAGAGGTATTTGACTGGATCCATTTTGGAATATATTTTGACGGAGTAGCTAAGCATGTAGTGACGTAGCTTCTTCGTTGCCCACACAAGAGCGAGGCATGTCTTTTCGAGTTGCGAGTATTTGCACTCATATTCCAGGAACTTCTTACTTAGATAGTAAATAGCTCTTTCTTCGCTTCCTACAGTTTGAGCCAACATGGCACCCATGGCGGTTTCAATATCGTGAGATATAAACCAAGAGGTTGATCTTGTTGTGGCGGCATGAGCACCGGTGGTTTAGCCAATATCTCCTTGATTCGGTCAAACGCCTTTTGACAATCGTCATCCCACATGGTGTGGTCTGTTTTCTTGAGTTTCTTGAAGATAGGCTCGCAAATCATTGTAAGTTTCGATATGAATCGACTTATGTATTGTACTTTTCCAGGAATCCTCTGACTTCTTTTTTCTGTTTGAGGTTGTGGCATTTCGATCAGAGCTTTGATTTTGGAAGGATCTATTTCTATACCTCTTTGATCGCCGACGTATCCCAGGAGTTTCCCGGATGTTACCCCAAATGTGCATTTCTGGGGTTGAGTCTCATGTTGTACTTTCGTAGCCTTGCGAAGAATTTGCGAAGGTTTGCAATATGTCCCTCTCTTTCCTTGGACTTGACGATCATGTCATCTACATATACCTCAACTTCTTTGTGCATCATGTCATGTAGGAGTGTAGTTGCGGTGCGTTGGTATGTAGCTCCGGCGTTGATCAATCCGAATGGCATTATCAGATAGCAATATGTTCCCCATTGGGTGACGAATGCGGTCTTGTGCATATCTTCCATGGCCATCTTGATTTGGTTATAACCCGCATATCCATCCATGAAGGATAGTAATGCGTGGTCCGCAGTATTGTCCACCAATATGTCAATGTGAGGTAGAGGAAAGTCATCTTTTGAACTCGCTTTGTTTAAGTCCCTAAAGTCAACACAAACACGGATTCTCCCATCCTTTTTGGGTACGGGTACTATGTTAGCTACCCAGTCAGAATACTCGGAAACTTTGATGAACCCGGCTTTGAATTGTTTATCAACTTCTTCCTTAATCTTTAGAGCCCATTCTGTTCTCATTCGTCGAAGCTTCGTTTCACTGGGTTTGAAACCCGGCTTAATCGGAATCCTATGTTCGGCGATATCCTGTCGATCCCGGCATGTCCTTGTAGGACCAAGTGAAAACGTCTTTGAATTCATTTAGGAGGTCTATGAAATCGGCCCTTTCGGTGGAGCTCAAGGTAGTCCCTATCCTAAGTTCTTTGGGTTCTAGTTCGGTTCCTACGTTGATGGGTTCGGTATCTTCTATTACTGGTCCCCCTTCCCCTTCTTGTAATATTTCTTTGGCTACGTAGGGAGGTATTTCGGTCAAGTCTGGGTCTTGGTCATCCTCAGTATCATCATAAACAGAATTGCACTCGAAAGAACACAGAGAGTAAGCAGAACCTGATTTATTCATATTAAGATTTGAGTAAAGTTGAAACAAAGAAGCCAACTGATCCATGGTCAGTGGTGGCAAAGGAACAGTAGTTGGGGCATTTCCCGAACTACCGTGACTACTTGAGGCTAAGCTAGGAGAAACGAAGGGAGTGGGGATGACAACAGGAGTAGACTCTCTAATGACTTCTCTAGACTCCGACTCTGACTCCGACTCCGACTCTGACTCGAACTCGCCGTCTTCTGGTTCTCCTTTGAACATCTCTCCTTCTCCAGTAGTGAGCTTGAAGAGTCTTCCTTGGTTGTTGGTCCATTTGATAGATTTTCTCCATCCTTTCTGCTGCTTTGTGTCGATTTCTGTGATCAACGCGGTGGGGTTGAAGCGATCGTCCTGAAGTATCATAGTAATGATCTCATCCTGCGCGGCCCTAATGAATCGATCTTCTCCAATCAATAGGCTCATGACTTGTTCGTCAAGCAAGGTGCTTGACGGGTTTTGACGGTAGGAACGTTTCGGGAGGAATGAAGTAGCAATCGTGAAAGATCTCGATTCCGGCTAACTTCCTCTCAAGATAATGCCAAGGTTCGGGAAATCCGTGAAAGAGTTCTGAACTTCCTTCTTGAACGAAGTACCCATTTAGAGTGGGGAGATATGGTCTCATTTGGACTCCCACGTGCTTGCGATTTTGGACTTGAGCAAGCATTTCGAGAACTTCCTCTTTTGTGTGTTTGTACCCTAGTCCAAGTGGTATCCTTGTCGAGTTGCCTTCCTTGTATGGTGCAAAGGTATTTTTCCGAGTTGGGTTTAAAGGCATTCCAGGGAAGTATCCCTGGGATTTGAGTATGTGGTTGACCACCAAGTTGGAGTAGGGATTATAGTATAAGGGTGCCAACTCACTTTCTATGACATTTACACTTTGGAAGCCCCCAAGTTTGTATACGGGATCCGCAAGGACTTGATTGTTTGATTGCTTCTCGATTATTGCCTTGATGGGTGACGAAGTGATCGTCACTACTTTGCCATTTAGTGGAATCTTGATCTTTTGATGAAGGGTGGATGTTACCGCTTTGGAAGCATGAATCCAAGGCCTTCCCAGAAGTATGTTGAATGAAGCTTCGATGTCCACTATTTGGAAGCTAACCTTTCGTTCAATCGGCCCTGTGGCTATGGTTAGGTTAACAAGTCCTACCACTTTTCGTCGTGTACCGTCATATGCACGTACACCTTGATTGGTGGGGGTCCAATCCGACTCTTTCATGCCTAGCTTGTATGCCGTTTTGAGGGGTATGACGTTGACCGCGGAGCCATCATCGACCAAAGTCATTGGCACATTCTTCTTTAGACAAATGACAGTGATGTATAGAGCAAGGTTGTGACTAGCGCCAAAAGGTGGCAAGTCTTCATCTGAGAAAGTAATAGGATTACTTAGCTTCGGTGATTCTTGGAAGACCAAGTTGACTACATCTTCAGGAGTGGAGTTATGTGCTACATTCAATTTGGCCAAAGCTTGCAGTAAAGCTTGGCGATGCGGAAATGAGCTTGCCACTAGTTGCCAGACTGAAAGATCAGCCTTGGTCTTCTGTAATTTCTTGAGCAAATGATCAGTGGGGTCATCTTCGTTGTCATTTGGTGTGATGACGTTGGTTGGACCGTTTTGGGTAGTGCTTTGATATGGGCGACCCGAACGAGTTAGGTGATCCACATCTTGGTCTTCACCATTTTGGACTATTTCCTTGACTAAGGAGTTTTCAATGAGGTATTCGTCTTCATCATCATCGGCCCAAACCCCATTGATCGCAAACTAGTTCCTTCATTCTCATGATGTCACTTTCTAGTCGTATGATTTGATCGACTAGTTTATCAACCACGGTGACTACTTCTTGCATAGTGGCATTTTGAGAGAAGATCAATGGTACGCGTTCTTTAGGTATTGCGTTGGGATTGCACAAGGTCGTTACCATGTTTTCTAGTTCCCACACTTGTCTATCTACATTCCTTGCCCATGTGATGAAGTCGGAAATGGTAGGGGAGATAGTGGAGTAGAGCCTTTCTTTCTCAATTGCATGAATTTCATTTTCGGTGGGAGAAATGAGGTGTGAGCAATCTAAGGTAGATTCATCACTTGTAATCACTAGAACTCCAAGAGGATTCTGAGTGTTGTTGGGCTTACCTCCTGGTGGAATTGGAAGTCGACCATCTTCAATCATGTCTTGAAGCACGTGTTTCAACTTGTAGCATTTTTCTGTGTCGTGCCCTTTGCCCCTATGGTATTCACAGTAGGAATTTTCATCCCAGAATTTGGACTTCCTTTCGGGTTCGGGAGTAGGTCCAATGGGTTGGAGTTTACCTTGTTTCATTAGCCTTTTTAGAGCGTTGGAGTACGTATCCCCAAGGTTTGTGAATTTCCTTGGTGGAGTAGTTTTCTTGGATGGCTCGAGAAGGTTGACTTCGCCGGTCTTGCTAGTAGAGCCGTATGAACGACTTGTGGACCCTTGATATCCTCTACCTACCGTTTTGGACAAGAGTCCTTTACGGATGTCATCTTCAATTCGCGTCCCTAGTACAGTTAAGTCCTTGAAAGTCTTGATGTTTTGATATCTCAAATGGTTGGCATATATGGGCTTGAGATTATCCACGAACTTTTCCACAAGAGTAGCCTCATCCGGGCGTTCAACTAGTTGAGTACTAGTCTTCCTCCACCTACTTAGGAAGTCGGTGAATCCTTCTTTGTCATTTTGGGTAAGAACCTCTAGAGTACGCATGTTGACTTGGATCTCGGCATTATCCGCGTATTGTTTCGAGAACTCGATTGCGGCGTCTTCCCAAGTAGCGACCTTTTTGTGATCTAAAGCGTAGAACCATTGCTTCGGAATGGTGTCAAGAGATGAAGGAAAGATCCTTAAGAACAACTCGGGTTTGATGCCTTTGATAGACATGTAATCCTTGAAGGCGCGGATGTGGTTCAAAGGGTTCTCATGTCCATTAAACTTAGGGATATCCGTCATGCTAAAGTTAGTTGGCAATTTGGAATTGACGGCTTCATATTTGCGATTGTTTTCCTTATAAATGTCATCCCCCTTAAGGTACATCAATTGCTCCTCTAGGTATTGGAGTCTCTTCTCGGCTGCAGTTGTTCCTATGATAGGATTCTCATCTTTAGACTCGTCATCGGAAAAACGTAGTACTTCACCTTTAAGGGGAGGCAACCTTCCCTCTACATCAAAGATACGGCCTTCGATAAGTTCAAGGCGGTCATAGGTTTGTTCTTGAGTGATTTGCATTTGGGCTAGCGCGGCTAGGATTCGATCATTACTCTCTTGAATTTGCTGGAGGTTTGTTTCATCGCTTGATCTGGGCATCTTGGAAACTGGATAAGAGATCGGCGACAAATCAAAACACGATCGACCATTCTATCACACTTGCTAAAAGAGGAAAAGTTTTGACTCGTGAAGTGGGTGTGTGCCACTTGTGTTGAGTGGATTTTGAAGAAAGACAAGGTCTTTGAAAATGTGTGTCCTAGTCAACTGTAGTGTAGTTGTAGGAGTGGACTCGAAGTGAGGTTTGAAATGGGCTTGTGGCCCGAATTTTGACACGACAATCGGACGGAGTTTCGACCGGATTTTGCGCTAATTGAAGGCCCTATTTCGAAATTCTTGTTTGAAAATAAGGATTTTGATTTTTTTTGAAAATTCGTCATGGTTTTGTTTAGAAATGGTGATCACGTAGGGTTTACACACTTATACAGGCATTATAACGGGATGCTGAGTGCATTTAGAAGGGTTTTGGTTTAAAGGGTAGGTTGCCATACCGAACCATCAAACCCGAAGTCTGTGGAGAGGCTCGTGCCAAACAAGAGTAAGGCCGATTCCTAGTCCATTTCCTCAAGTAGTGAAGGCCCTTGATACAAACAAGAGTATGCATCATGGTATGGATGACGTCAATCGCTATCCATCCTTAGGCCCAAATAAGAATTAGGACCGTTTAGACGGGACGATTGGTCGAATGGGTTGGGTTGGGCCTAGGAAGGCCGAATTAAACGGTCTAGGAAGACCGAGTTATGAAAACCGACAATTGTCTTGTATAAACTTATTCCCTAACCTTGTTCAAGTTTCACCCTTGGCTACACGTAAGTGTATTATCCCCAGCCGGAGTCGCCAAACCGTGGACAGCGGGCCGCCCACGGGGGCGCTTGGTTAAGGTCGAAAAACAAGCGTTTGCATTTTGTAAGGAGTCGCCACCAATTTTTATGGGAAATTGGAACCGTTCGAATACCTCGTGTCATGTCAAGACACAAAGTAGTGACATGAACACTAAGAAGTCGTTACCCTTAGCATTCTATGTCTAGAATGACTCTCGTGGATGCCAATGAACACGGGTGCTCACGGAGATCTGGAGTAAGGGGTGAGGGTACGTATTAGGAAGCTCTTTTGATCGAACACCTAATCCCGCCTGCCTCGATAGCGGCCTCTACTAATGATTAGGGAAGTTATTTATACTCGATATATCGTCGGTTATATGCATGCAATGCAACATCCAAGTTTTAATCCTAGCATGTGAGAATTAACTAAGTCGGTTGACACGTAATTAGCATACAATTGGGTCGAAGTTGGAATTTAATGTTGATTTACATGTGGAAACATACAAATGATAAAAGAAATACAATAATCATAAATTACGATAATGAAAATTACATTAATTACATTGGAATAGGCGATTTATGTCGAAAATACCTTTAAAACGGATAATTTGAGAAAAAGAATAAAAGAATAAAAAGAAATAAATTAACGAACAGGAATTAGCGATATTACGGATATTAGTTAGTTAATACGTGGACTAATTAAACTAGGTCAAGGCGTAAACGGAGTTGAGACGTAAATCATCTCGAACAAAGCAGCGAGAGATCGCGCCCTGGAAGAGGCGCAGCGATTGCTTTGCGTCTACATTCCAAGGGTGAGTTCTGGCCGTGAAGTTTTAATCGCAAATCGTTAATGTTAATTGGTAATTTTATGGATCGATTAAATTATTTACTCGGATGAAAGTGATTAATACTTTTATTACATGTCAATGATGGTCATGAAAGCGATAAACATGGATGAGACGGATGCAAACGGATTATTTACATGAAATTATGATGGAAACATTAATGAGTCCTCTGTTGAAATAAGTCAATTAGGCTAAATATGACGGATATACAACGAATATGCGAATAAGCAGATGAAAATTATATCAATGACGAATTCCAGAAACTCAATATGAACAAATTGAATCTCTAAAACCCGGGTTTGAATTTAATGACGAAAACCCGTAAATATGAATTATAAGGGATTTAAGTCGGATTTGTGATAATTAAAACATATTAATGAATGATGAATTATGATATAATATACATGTGAATATTAAACTATTGTGATGAAGAATTAAAGAAAATAAACGAAACAAATAACAAACACACGAATTACAGAGGACGAAGAAGAAGAAAAGAAGCAAGAACTGCGGCAACTTCACGAAGAGGCGCAGCAGGAACTGCGCTCCTTCGAAGAGGCGCAGCAGTTGCTGCGTCTTTTCTCGACGTCTGTCTACTGGAAATCTGCAAAAACAGAGTCTTAAAGCACGGTTTTGAAAATCAGTTTTAATGGTGTTTTCGACATAAATCTTACAACGATGATACGATAAATAAAATACAATAAATAAAAGAGGATTATACACCCTCAGACTTACATGTTGACGAAACGAGATGAACTAAGATATCGACTAGTGAATGCTCGACGCGAATGCAAAGAGAGTGCCCTCGTAAGAGGAAAACGATTGATTAATTTAAGTTGATTGAGTGTAGTTGGTCAAATTGGTCGGCCATGCAACGGAGAGGCTGGTACCCGGAAGGATCCGAGCTTACGTGGTCGGAAGTCCAAGCACGTAGGCGCCAATTAGTAAGAACAAAGTCTAGAATGCAAAGGGAGAAGAGAAGGGTGGACACTCGCGTGAGAAATATGAGGAACGAAGGCTCCTATTTATACTAATCACGCGGAGGAATAGGGTTTCGGAGACTCTTTGGAAGTGAATCTCGGAAAGATATGAAAAAAGATACGTAAGACATGCAAAGAAGGGCCTGGGAAGAGGCGCAGCAGCCACTGCGTCTCTTGGAAGAGGCGCAAGAGACTCTTGCGTCTATTCCCGATGAGGTTTCCTCCTTGAAGAAAGATTTCCGCGTTTGAGTTATGGTAGGACGGAAATAATTCGATCTTCTTATGAATATTACGGGATATTATTTGCCAAAAGATAGAATTTATGAAATATGGAATAGAAATATCCGGAACATTCCAGAACATTCCGACTCGGGATTTAATGATTATCGAGAAAATGGAGACGGTTTTTGACCGGACTCGAATGTACTCTAATTACGCCAAAACGACCGTATCGGGACGTAGATGACAACTAAGAGGTTGACATTTAATATTTGAGCAATCACTTGACGATAATCTTACGAACTGTCACAAATCGTTCCGCGAATCAAACATGCGGCCCAATCATCACCGGGTGGTTTGCGGGAGGTGCAGAAATGAGGTATCTACAAGGACAACTTTTTGTGACAACGTAATGGTGTCCTAAATGTTTTATAACATTCGGTGCCAGGTCGTGGATAGGACATCCATTGTGTTCCTAGAGTCGATTCTTTTGACTATCGACTGTCTCTTGAGATTAAGGCAGTTTTTGGGTGACTTTGGTTTCTTTCTCACGGTCTCACCGTGAATCAGGGCTAAGTAGATTTTTTTTGGGTCATTTCATACTGTGCTTATATCTGCAGGATTCGAGTTGAGGAAAATATCCAACCCTTATCAGGTATAGTTATTTCTCAGGGCCACTCGAGGAGTTGTAACTGAAATGCATGGCCATGCTCGAATGTTGATTCGTTTATCAGTTAAGTTACTCTCTAGTCGGGAAAACCACTCTTGATACTGATTGCTTGTAAAATACGACCTTTGTGAATTCGGATTTGCAAATTGTTTTACATTGAGTGGGAGAAATTTTAAAGGATATGAGAATCGGTTATCGCACATACACTTGTGAGGACAAGTGGGAGTTTGTTGAGTGGTGTCCTCCACAAATTAGTGTGATAACATTTGTAAATCTCTTACAGGTTCACAAGGGTATACTTCGTATATTTAATCAGTTGATTAACGTTTACCTAATAACGGTTGGCTTGCTAGAAAGTTTGACGTTATTATCATACAGATGGCGGTGATCAACTGGTCCCTAAAGGTCACACCTATAGGACGTATTTGAGAAATGTGGTTATAGAAATATAATTACATTGATGCCCAAAATGACTAAAAAGTTAGTCAATGTGTTGATGAGATAATTATTTAATGAAAATTAAATAATATTAAGTTGAGACGAATTAACTGTCAATTCGTAAATTAAATATAATAAGTTATATTTAATTAAATATATATAAGGTTAGTTTGAAAGAATTAATCTGTTAATTCGTAATTAAATATAATCAGTTGTATTTAATATCAACAAGTTGAATGTGTCATAGTGGTAATAGTGAGGGTACACAAGCCAAGAGGTCATGGGTTCGATCCTTACTAGATGACAATTTAACACACTTTATATATTTTTGGAAATACCAAATATAAGGAAAAAAATACTCCTTATTTTCGGTTCAGGTGGGCGAAATTAGGGAGGTTTCCCTTTTCCTAATTGATTTCGGATTTCGGTCTATATAAAAGAAAGGTGGAGAATTATTTCTAACCTAATGCTTTTTCTTGACCTAGCCTCCTCTTTCTCATCACAAAAAAAACACAAAGATAATAAAATTTTACAGAAAATTTTAGATTGATTTCTAGCATAATCAAAGGGTATATCTTAGATCGTCTTGGGTACAACTAATAGGCGAATATCAATTTTGATATTGTTCTTAGGCCAATTTTGCAAGGACCCGAGGTTAATTCTAAATTTTTTTACTTATGCTTATGTATTTTATTTTATGACCATAGATCATCTTTGTTATATCGTTATAATCCTTCATGTTAAAGGGAAGTATACAGATTATTTCCCACAGTGGTAAAGTGTTGTTACTACTAAGACCTTGTTTCTTGAGAACTCGATGGTAAGTAAAGTTCTAGGATGTCGGATTTGAAAGAATATACCTTGTGATGATGGTGACCATAATGGATTGGTGATATGATTTGATATTAGTTGGCTCTTGAGAGTTCTTCAGTTGAGAGAGACTTAGTATTGAGAAGTATTTGTTAACGTTATAGTTTTATAAACCTTGACGTTGTATTGAGTACTTGAGATGATGGGATGATGTAGTAGATGATTGTAGCTTTGTTAGAAGCTTTGACCTTGATCTCGTGGAGGTTGTTTGTAGATGTTTGAGGATTTGGAGTGGTGTAATCACACTTATAGTGGAGTACCTTGTTTCATGGAATTTCTTAAGATGAAGTAACGTAAGTGTTTTGAGGAAATCCTTGGGAGTGATGTGGTTATGAGTTTTGTGGTTAAGAAATTTTCGGAACCGCTTAGGTTGATGTTGTTATTTGAGGTTTGAGTATCTGGCCTTTCCTTGTTGCCTAATTTCCCTTCTTCTTTGACCATAAGCGTTACCGTTCATACCTCTCTTCCTCGCTTCATCATGCTCCTCCTACTTTGATTTCGATGTTGGTAACCTATAAAACCCTATCTTTTACGTCCTTGTAAATTTGACTTCAATTCTTACCCTAAGAAGTTCATCATAGCTCTTTTGTTGGTTAAGTTTGGACTCTCTTAGCGTACCTTGTATTTATGTTGTCTAAATTGCTTTTCATTTCATACAATCCCTAAATATTTCAAATTACCATTTTTGGTTGGTGGTTAGAAACTTATGTTACTTTTGCAAAACTTTACGTATTTTAAAGATTAGGAAATGAAAATTTGATTTAGTTCCCTATTCATTCCATGAGTATAAACTCATTTATCATGATTTTAATTGCTAAACCTGATATTTCTTTAAATTTTAACCAATTTCTATTAACTTTGATCTATTTATGACTTCTTTGTCAAAGTTTAATATTATATTTTTAGAAATTGACTCCTTTTTGAAGATCAACAATGAATCTCAACTTCCATTTGACTTTTGCAAAAGAAAATTTGAGTGAATTACCTTTCTCTTTTGATTTTAACGCTGATCGGATGTTAGAACTCGTTATTGGAGACGTTTGATAACTTGTTCTACGCTTGTCAGCGAACTGATTTTATTTTGAATCTGTCTTTGACTTGGGAAGTTAGCGTTCTTGTGTGCACGACAAGAGCAATTTGTTCCATGAATGAGACTTACACTTTTGAAAACTCTCCGTTAATGTTTTTGAAAGTATTTTGATTTTTGATTTATACCAATGATTTACCTTTCGACCTGGTTCTGTCGGAAAATTTCACTTGAAACGTTTGAAAGAATTTTAATTCTTACGATAAGTAACCTTTTAAATGTTTTGGTTACCGATTCCAAAGTTTAGTTTTATTTTATAAAACCTTTCATTTCTAATTTCAAGTTTCGAGGACGAAACTTTTTAAAAGATAGGGTGATTGTAACACCCGCGAATTTCCCATTTTGACATTTAAAATTTATTAAACCGTTTGATTATTTTATTTTATATTTTTAAATTATTTAATTTAATTAATTCATTTTAAGCACGATTTTAATGAAAAGAATATTTTAAAGTACGTATTATTAAATTATATTTTTGAGGCATAATTTATATAAGAATTTATGTATACATATTTTGGTCGGACAGTAATAATAATAATTCCCGTCTCAATTTTCGTCTAGCTATAGACCGTCACATTTCCACTTGTGAGACTAATCTTTCTCGACCTATCCTATATCGACACACACACCCCTATCCACCTCACACTCTACCTTTATATATTATTACATATAATTTTATATTATTATAATTACTACTATTATATAATATTCTTATTATTATTAAATATTATGGTGGTTGTTGTCCATTTGCCCCACACCTGCGTACTCCCTCCTTTCCTCGTCTCCTTTTCTTCTTCCTTGTACAAAAACAAAACAACAACAACATCGAACAACAGAGCACCGTACAACCCATTTTCGCAAGCTTTAAACCCAAATTTCTCCTCCGTCTCTCAACCAAAATGCATAATTTTCACACCATTCTCTTCCTCTTTCCTTCCTTATTCTTTCAAGGTAAGAAAGTATTGTTTTTGTGGTTATTTCAGTTTGACCCGTCTCATGAAATTTCAGATTTTTAGCTCTTTTATCTCGTTTTCTTTCCTCTAGTTTAAGAAACTGAAGACCCGGTGAGAGGCTCATACTTTTTAGACGTTTTCTCGGAGTTTTGAAGGGCAAAAAGGTAACGGTAATAGGTTACTCGACAAACATGTCGAAAGTTTCGTCTTACTTGTCGTTCTCTAGTTCTTGGTTAATAAAGTTTAATTCTTTACTCCTTTTATCGTTTGTACAGTGTATTTGTCTCGAATGGGTGTCTGAAATGGTGGTATCGTCCCTTGTTCCTCTGACCGTGGTATTAATGGCCGCGGGACTGGAATCGTATGATGGTGGTAGTCGAAATATGGGTTGTGGGTGACTTGTTACGGTCTTTGTTGGGTCGGGTTTTATGGTTTTGCAGGTTTGTCCCTCCATGACCGTGCTTGGCACATTTTGGGTGGTTGTTTTATGACCCCGTTTTGTCTGTCGTGGGTGGCTTACATATTATGCATCAACGACGGATTCGGGTCATATTAATGATAAACATTCCGTCTAAATTTCCGTTTCCAAATGGTTGCCTGTGACGGGTTTATGAGAACCCACAACGGGACTGTTTTGAGTCGTGTTGGTGATGGTCTTGTTTATATTCGGTAATCTCGTGTTGAATGGTTTCCTATAGACTGTGTCGGGTACCGTTTCGGTGGTTGTTCACTGTTGGAGCTTGTGTCCTCCACAGTTAGTGTGATAACGTATATAAATCTCTTTTAGGTTCACAGGGTATACTTAGTATTTTATCAGTTGATTAACGTTTATTAATGACGGTTGGCATGCTAGAAGTTTGACGTTATTATCATACTGATGGCGGTGATCAACTAGTCCCTAAAAGTCACACCTAAAGGATGTGTTTGAGAGATGTGATAATATGAAAATATAATCACATTGATGCCTTATATGACTAAACGGTTAGTCCATGTATTTGACTAAAAGGTTAGTCAATGTGATGATGAGACGGTTATTTAATACAATTAAATAATATTAGCTGAGACGAATTAATTGTTAATTCGTAAAATTTGAATATAAACTGTTATATTTAATTAATGTATATAATGTTAGCTTAAACGAATTAAGATGTTAATTCGTAATTAAACCTAAACGGTTATATTTAATTAGCAAATTATAAATATGCGATATTTATATTTAATGTATATATATTATACGTAATTGTCATAATAAATGTTGACAGACCGGTATTAATAAATCGAATACAAACTGTTGTGTGTGTACTTATTAAATACGTGTTGACATAATTGACAATTGATAAATATACACATTTTATACATTTTAATAACTACCTAAAATAAGAAGATATTCTCTCCTTATTTTTGGTATTCTCGGTTTGGAATAAAAAAAAGAGAAGAAAAAATCTTCCTCTCTTTTCTCCTCTTGTTGGACGGTTATAAGGAGATTGAGGGAGATTATTTTTCTTACTTGATTTTTCCACAAAAACCTCTCATCTAAACCCTAAATATAATTTGTGAAATTAGGGTTCTTTTCTAGCAAAAGAAGGGCATTTCTCAAAGCATTTTGGGTGCAACGATTAGAAGAATATCGATCTCGATATTTGTTCTTAGGCCAAATTCCTAGGACCAAAGGTTGATTCTAATCTCTACTCTTTTTGTTTATGCAATTTCGTTTATGACTAGCAATTTCATAATTATAATTTCGTTATAATCCGAATTTCTTGATGAAGTATACCGATATTTCCCACATTCACAGGTGGTTTGGGCAGGCCGCGGAGTAGTGGTCTGGTTTGATTTTGTTGGCGAGCTGATGGCTAGCCGTGGGTGGGTGCTTGGGTCACGGTTGGCTGTCTGTTGGGGTGTAGTTTTCACGCCTGTCATGTATAATTGTTTATGGGTGTATTACAAGTTACAACACCCCTTTATTTCCTTGTCTTTCTTCTTTTTTTCCTTGCTGATGGTTACTTAGTTGTCTTATTTGTTGGGTTGGACACTCTCCAATTATTGGGCTTTGCTTGTTCCAATTATTGGGCTTAATATGCTTAACTTCTTGGATCTCCTATTACTGGTTAGCTGGAATTTCCTCGATTTAATGGTTGGACTTTATTTGATTCATTTATTGGTTTATTCGAATAGTTTAATCTCCGTCTCATATTTTATATAACGTAATTAGTTAATATCGTTCATTTATATATTTATTCCTCACATGATTTATAATTGTGGGATACATTATTTAATTATCTCAATTATATATGAATGACGTGTTTTCAGTTTAATATGAGACCAATTTAATTATTCATGCCTTGTTAGTAGTAAATGGTTCATCTTACATTTGAGTCATTTATAATTGAATTTTTGTTTTGCTTATTATAAATGGTTCATTTCCGTTTGTTTACATTTTTATTCAAGTGACAAATATTAAAGAAATGAGTTACTTATTCATATTCATGATTATGATTTGGCATGAAATGTCTCACTTGGATTATCATCGGTTCATTACTTATAGTAGTCTCTTTCCAAGTTGATTCGTATCTCTTGGTTGAGTCGTATTCGTTTGATAATGCCTTTATGCTATACCGTATTGCTTGACTTATCTTTACGCCTCTTTCGGACTGTCCTGCCGATTGTGGGTTCTCGATTTCCGATCTGTCTTCGAGTCTTGGATGCGGACCGTTCTACCGCATGTCGAATCGGGAACTGTACTGTCCCGAGAGTCTGGCAGATTTAAACTAGGACTGAGTCTTGGGAGTACTATTGTCGTCCTACCAGGGGAATTATATATTGATATATGAGTAGTAAAGGTCTTACTTGGTTATAAATATTGGTATTTATCTTTTAAGGTAAGAGTTATGCCTTGTGTTGTTTGTCTTGGTCCTATTGGATACTAGGGGTGAGCTATAAGCCCTATAGTTGCGATATGATCGTCGGGATTGATGTTCCCATCCGTTCTTATGGCTAGATGCAAGCCATAAGTATGAATGTGACATTAGTAGCCACGTCCAGTGCAATGCTTGCTAAGTGGTTTTCCAAATAATGGCTACAGTTTCTATTTTTGTAATTTGCATTGATTGATCCCTACTTAACTGTTTCACATGATTCAGATTCTAATCTCACATTTATGTTGTATTTCCTTGAAATGCGTGCCTTGGTGTAGATTACCGTATTCTTGTCTTTCATATTATTTAATTGTCTCACATGAATAGTTGAATCTTTATTATGCTAATGTTATTTATCTTGTTCCATCTCATTTAATCACCATGTTTAATTATAAACTTGATATTCATTTCTTTTGTAAGTATCTTATATGACTTATCTGTTTTAGTTCTTTGTTATGTTCGTTTCGACATTTTGTGGCTGGGAGAACCTTGAGTTACTCCCCACTGACTGTGGCATTCATGTTTACATGAATGACAGGTATTAGTTTGTGCACCTATGGGGTGAAGACATGTGTGAGCTAGCGAGAACTTTGGCCTAGTAGTTGGTTTATTAAGATTGTTTAGACTCACCTTTTATTATATTGTCATTCGAGGGATATATTTTCCCTCACCTTGACTATCACATTTGTATAATTTAAACTTTATTTTCGCATTCTTTATTTATGTTTTGGATTTTAATGAACCCGCGCTTTAATTTTTAAAATTTTCAACAACTTCAAATTTTCCACTTGAATTTATAAGTTATATTTTCCGCGTTATTGCGGGGGTGTCACATCAATATCCCCAAACCGAACCTTTGCTCGTCCAGAGTAAAGAGGTGACTAAAACAATGACCTTTATTTAATACTACTAGCCGATGTGAGACAATTAGCGGGTCTCACTCCGCCCCTTCAACTCACAATAATACATCCATGAGGTAAGATGCCTTCTTGCAAGGTAAGGTGCGACTTGCCAAAATGGGGATACATACAAGCAATTAAGCACACAAGATCAAATAGAGGATGCATCTACAAAAAGAATAGCCATTTTCCTCATATAAGTGGTGGAAATCATCTAGAGGGGAAGCAATATTAGGGTACACATTCCATTATAGATATTGTTTCTCCAAGATACTAAGTCCAAAAGGATACCAACAAATCACCTCCACATTGTGTCAAACTAGGGTACTTTTATCCTCAATCGCTAAATGCTTTTGTCAAGAGTAGGCTTCCCATGGTGTTAGAAACACTGTAGGATCGCGGAATTCCCCCTCTTACCTAGACAAGAAGAAGGGTCGTCCCCTCTCCACCATGCAACAAAGAAAGGATTCATCATTGGATAAAAGGGATTGTTATGATTTGAGTTTCACAACGGTAGTTTGCTTTTGTTTTGCTTCCCCCCAATTTCTTGTGGCATTTTACTTTTGAGAATATTTCTTTGCCATTTTTAATGCTTGGCAATTTGATACTTGGTAATTTCTTTGCATTTTTGAACATTTTCAAAGTAACCCCATTTTGTAGCAAGGGCACTTTTATTGAAGCATAAGAGTCTATTTTAGCTCCTCTTTTCATTGATGCAATTTTTTGTGCAAACCTTTTGATTTTCAGTTTGGTACTTGAACTCAATTTGGAGATTTTTGTGCCCATTCCCTTTGTATTTGGCAAAACATGATGATAGCAATGAAAGAACGGTCGCATGGCGTCAAGGGTCACCTTGGAATAAATGGTAGCCAAGGAGTCATCACACCACAAGGTACTCTTGACTAGACCTTAGTCCATGGGTCAAAAGATACTAGTATGACAGATCCTAGGGTGTCTTGAAGGTATTCTAGCAAACAAAGTCTCAAGGAGAAAAATTATCTGCAAGGGCCTATATACACTTATCAAGCTTCCCAACTAGACATTTTCACAAAAATTTTCCTAAAATGAAACTACATGCCATGATGCAACTAACATATATAACAACCTAATGCAAATTCTACTATCACTAGTATGCCACAAAATCTAAATGAAACTCCTATAATCACATTGGTTTGTACCGCATCAAACAAAAAGAAGCCACATTGTCATTAACATAGAGAGGAAAAATGAGATTTGGAAAGATCATACCATGCGGTCTTCATATTCCTCATGCCTCAGATGTGGCGTAGTCGGTCCAATGTAATAGGAGTGAGCACAAACAAATATATACAATATATACATTTCTACACTACAAAAGGAAGAACATGTTTATGGGTTTTTCAAATTTTTATCATTTTTTCAATTTTTGAGTTAGAAGGTGTTAGAATTCCCCATCCCCACACTTAGAATGGACATTGTCCTCAATGGACAAAACAATAGGGAATTGTGTAAATGTAATGAAATGAATGATGCATGATTCTATACTAGATGCAAACTATATGTGAGATATGTACATGTGATAAATATATACAAGTGATGCAAACTAAACTATACTACATGATGCATGCTTTCTATTGTTCGGAGAGCTAATTTGAATTAACTCGCATTCCTTATGATGAACTTCCCCAAACCGGACAAAACACTATTGCTAGTGCAAAAACAAAGGGAAGTTCATTCAGAAGGCATGAAATGCAATGCATGAATAAAGATTTTGTCATTTTGGATTCTTGTAGTGGGAGCAAAAAGATAAACACCTCAATGGGACTAAGGTGGGAGTCCTTTGAGTGGTGCTAGGACTCCAAACTCAAAACTACCAAGAGCCCGAAATAACTCTCAAAGTGGTGCAAGTTAAATATTAAACAAGTCATAGAAACATGACACAAAAACAAAGCAAAAAGAGGGGTAGGAGACTCACAATGGAATAGGTTGGTGCTAACATAAGTGATCAACCCCTCATTGTAGTGCCCTCCTTCATGCTTTGTCAACCATCAATTGTCACTCATCGTGACATCATCATCATCATCATCATCATCTACCTCCATGGAACCGGAGGTTTCACTATCATCCTTTTCACTAGAACTTGAACTTTGCTCTTCTTCCTCATCATCTTGGCAAGACCCACTACCCTCCCCGCTCTCATCATCAACTTCCTCCTCTCTTCTTGTATCCCTTTCTTCATCTTGAGAAGCATTAGGAAAGAACACTTTCCTATCCACCCAATCCGGTAAAGAACTCGAAGGATCAAGGAGTCTTTGCCTAGCAAGATGGTAGATGGGTGGATAT
Source organism: Silene latifolia (assembly GCF_048544455.1). Lineage (NCBI taxonomy): Eukaryota > Viridiplantae > Streptophyta > Magnoliopsida > Caryophyllales > Caryophyllaceae > Silene > Silene latifolia. The sequence continues at coordinate 13,748,807 of NC_133538.1, read as the reverse complement.
TGGGCGTAATAGGCATTCACCCGATCATTGTAAGCTTCTTTATACATATGTTGCATTAGTTGGGTCAAGTAGTCATCGCCCGCCATAGTGTCATTAGCTTTGAACTCTTGGTAGGCAAAGGGATAAGGTGGTGTAACAATATAGGAGGAGGGTTGTTCTCTTGGATTTTGTTGTTGTTTGATGATGGTCTCGGCTTGCTCGGAAACGGGGATGAGGTAGTTGGTCTGGTGGGTGGAGATGCAACAAATATTACTTGGTAAGACAATGGACTTGGCTTCCTTGATGAGCCAATCATAGGTATTGTCCAAGTTATCATGCTTGACCCATTGAAACTTGTAAATCATGTTGCTCATGTCAAGAAGGTGGCTCCATTTAACCAATTTATAAGTGTTATCTTTGTTGAAATCCGGGTTAAAATGTTTTGCCAACCTCGTCACCAAGCCTCCATTAACAATGAAAGCCACACCATCTTTCCCATTCTCAATATCCAACCATCTTTTGATCAATAGTTGGAGAACATTATACTCACTCTTGGGTTTCCCACCAATATTCAAGAAAGACTCAAGGTAAACAAAGTCTAATTCCGTCAAGTGATTGGCTTCTTTCCTAGCAATCAAAGTGTTTGCCACGAACTTGTGCCAATACCTTATACCCGGATGATGAATGTACAAGACATGACACTCTTTGAAAGTAGTGAACTTACGACCGGAGATAGCTAGCCAAATTGGTTCGGCATCAAATTCCAACGGTTTCTTTGTGAACCGGTCATACCTCTTAAGCCCAAACACTTCACCAAATTCACCTTTGAGCATCGTTCTAGTCTTGTTTTCGAGACGAAATTCTACATAATTTCGAGTCTCAATATTATAATCCCTCAAGGAACTAATGAATTCCAAAGTCAAGGAGGGGTATGTCAATTCATTCATTTTAAAGAGGGTTGCTAACCCCATAGACTCGAAAAATACCTTTGTTTGCTCAAGGAAACCTAATTTACTCAAAGCATCTTGACATATGAATTTTGTAGCTAGAATCTTCTTCTTTGCTAGGGATTCGAATGCATTCCTATGCTTATCGGATAAGAAAGTTACCTCCGGCTAATTCTTCAATTTTTCCACTTCGGGGATAGAGTTATTAGCTTCCTCAATAGCATTGTTGGTTGAAGTAATAGCTTGCTCCCTTTGTACCGAGACCGTTGCTTTGGATGCTAGAGCTTGTTGTCTTTTAGACAATGTTGGTATTTTTGTTGCCTTGATTCCTCCCTTGGTCCTTGCCATTGCTTTCCTTCTTGTATCAACACACCAAGTAAATGCTTGAATGCTTCTTTCTTCAAGTTTCAATTGAATGCCTAATCAATTTTGGGTTTTTTCGAATTTTCACGAACCCTAGAGAAATTGATTGATTTTTTTTGAAGAAAATGTTGTTTGAATGGTCTTATGTTGATGAAGGAGTGATTTGTTTTTGTTTTGAGCAAGTTTGGACTTGATTTGGGTGAATTTGGATGAGAGATTATTGTTTTTGAATGAGGGCTTGAAGGTTGAAGTGAGGGAAATAATGGTGTTTGTGTTTGAATGAAGTGAAATGAAATGAAGAATAGGAGTTTTGGTTCCGTGTTTTGTGATATAACAGGTAGGGACGGGTAACTCAAGGTCGAGTCGGGCGGATTTTTGGGCAGTGGAAAATCAATTTTCTGGAGGGCTTTGGAGACGGGCGTCTCGAAGTCAGGTCGGGCGGATTTTCTGCTTGCTCGCTTGACTTGAGCTGGAGACGGGCAGATTGTCTTCCAGTGCATATTTTGCAATTGAGAATCCCTCCAGTCCCCACGACTTAAGCTGAGGTCGGGCGATTTTGGCCTTGAGTCGCTCGTCCTGAAGTCGGCTCGGGAAGATTTTCTTACATAGGAGTTTTTCATTTTTCAACACTTTCCCAGTCCCTACGAGCTCAGGTCTGCTCGTGGGTCTTCACCCCGTGTGATTTCTTCTTCTTCAATTTTTCTTGAGTAGCACTACAAAGGCTTCGTAGCCTAGGCATGTGCTTCCCCACACTTGATCATCAAACACTACACATTTGAAGCACATTAAAATCCCTCCCTCACTTGCTCTCATGTCACACAAGTTCGTCAAACAAAGCATGTAAAATGCAATGTGAAAATTGAGTAATGTACAAGTTAAATGAAATACAAGTTATGTGGTTAGAATATTTACAAATGGTGGTTTAGGGAGGACTCCACCAAACTCTCCTTCTTTTGAGAGGTGTCAAGGAGGCAAAGCCAAGATGTTGTTGATGTTACTCAACACCTTGTAGAAGTAGTCAAAGGCTTGTTCATTTTCGTGGTAAAGGTCTTGCATAGACCCTTGCACATTGTTGTCTTCATTGTGGTAATCCGAGTCAAAGTGTTGACAAGGATCCATCAAGCCTTGGTCTAGAGTTATAGCATTCCCAATGTAGGGATTAACCAATCCCTCAAATTCATCGTCGCATAGACCGTAAACTTTATTTGCTTTCTCTCCTATGCAGGGTAATCATGAGTTGAAAAGAGCAACTCTCCTTCCTTGTTATCATGGCCAATGAGGCCTTTATGTTTACTTGTCATTAGTGAGCTTTGCAAGCTCTCATTGTTGTTGTGAAAAATTCCATGCTCTCCGAATAGAGCCATTTCAACATCATCAATATCTTTCTTCCAATTGGGCGGTGTGTCTTTGCCCTTTTATTTGAGGTTCACATCTTTCCCTTGTTCTTTTAATGGAGATTCCATCTTCTTCTTCTCACCCTTCCGAGTATAGTGATCAACCATAAAGCATGGTTCAAACAAGTTGGGAGCTTTCATAGTCTTATCAAGGTTGAAGGTGATTGTCTCATCACCTACTTCAAGTGTGAGCTCTCCATGTTTCACGTCGATCACCGCTCCGGCGGTGTGTAGGAATGGTCTTCCTAGAATGATTGGAATGTTGGAATCTTCCTCCATATCAACAATAACAAAGTCCACCGATATGAAAAACTTTCCAACTCTTACGGGTACATCTTCCCATACCCCTAGTGGTTTCTTTGTTGAACGATCCGCCATTTATAAGGTCATGTTGGTGCATTTGAGCTCTCCCACTCCTAGTCTTTCACATACCGAGTATAGCTTGACAATCACACTTGCACCTCGATCACATAGTGCCTTGTTGATTGTGGTATCACCAATGGTACATGGAATGGAGAAACTTCCCGGATCTTTGAGATTTGGACGGGAACTCCCTTGTAGAATTGCACTACTCATCTTTGTGAAGGCAATGGTTTCCAACTTTCAGATGGACTTCTTCTTGGTAAGGATATCTTTCATATACTTTGCATAGGCCGAAACATGATGGATTAGCTCCGTGAATGGTATAGAGACTTCTAAGTTCTTCACAATCTCCATGAACTTTCCAAGTTGCTCATCAAACTTGGGCTTAGCTTGACGACTTGGGAATGAAAGTCTAATCACAATAGGCTCCTTCTCAATTTCTTTAACCTTCTCTTCATTTCTCTTCTTTGATGAGTCATTAGTAGGGATGGCAATGGATCGGGTCTGGGTCGGGTCCGACAAGACCCGGACCAGGACCCGGACCCCCAACATTGGACTCGGACCCGACCCAGACCCTAAAGGGTCTAAAATTATTGGACCCATACCCATACCCAACGGGTCCGAGTCGGGTCCGGGTCTACCCACGGGTCTTCGACAAATTCAGAATTCAGATCTAATATATTATCAAAGCTCAAAAGCCACGGCCAATTCAAATATGGAAGCTCACCTTTTTAACATTCACTGTGCAAACAAAGGTCATCCACTTCAAATCATGTAGTTTATTATTTCAACCTTTCAAAATCAACAATCTAATACCAAAATATCAATTGAAAAAGAGATAAAAAAATCCTAGAAAAGGAAGATGAATTAGAGAGTTAAATTAATTAAAGTGACAAAGGAATTGAACGAGATAGGAGGAGGACGTCGTTATCGTCGGGTCGTCGATCGCCGTTGCTGACTGTCACTTGTCGTTGCCGGTACCGGGCGTCGTTCAACTGGTTGTGGCTTCAGGTAGGTTGTAAAAAGAGGAAAGATAAAAGGAGATGAAAAAAGATGAAGGGAGAAAGATGGTAATGACACATGTTTTGACTAATGTGTGTTAATGTAACAATGTGATGGTTAGAACAAGAGGGAGAGATAAGACGAATGAAAGGAAACAAAATGGAACCGTCTTTCTGTTTGTTACTCTGAAGTTTTTTTTTTTTTTTTTTTTTTAAATTATACGGGTCTAGGGTCGGGCCCGGGTCCAATAAATCAGACCCGGACCCAGACCCAAAATATTTTATTAAGACCCATACCCGACCCATACCCGTTGGGTCTCAAAAAGTCAGTCCCAGACCCGACCCATTAGGGTCCGACCCGAAGGGTCAGGGTCGGGTCCCCGACCCACTGCCATCCCTAGTCATTAGTAGATGTTTCTACCACCTTAGGATTTCTCCTTAGTGGTTCAATCACATCACTTTGCTTGTCATTCTTCTCAATAATAACTTCTTCAATCGACGTCTTTGGCCCCTCATATCTAGTACCACTCCTTAATTGGATAGCATTGATAGTCTCATGTCTTGTGGGAGGATTACCTTGAGGAGGTAATTGTCCCTTTTGTCTTTGGGAGCTAGAAGATGCTAATTGAGACAATTGAGTCTCCAACATTTTGGTGTGAGCAAGGATATTGTTGATGGTAGTTTCTTTGGCTTGACTATCCCTTTGAATTTGAGCAAGGAAATCTTGTTGGCTCTTTTGCATTTGGAGGACCACTTTTTGGACATCAAAGGCTTGGTCATTGGGTTGATTGTAGTATGGTCTTTGAGTAGGATTTCTCATTGGAGGTGGTGTGTATGTGGGTTGAGGGTTTTGGACATTTTGGCTTTTGTATGAGAGGTTTGGATAGAATTTGGTATTCTCATTATAGTAGTTGGAGTAAGGGGTGCCATTTTTGTATGCTTGGAAAGCATTTACTTGTTCATTTGTTCCCCTACATTTATTTTGATCATGTCCCAAGGTTCCACAACTTTCACATACTCCATTTGGGATTGAGGATGATGCTATCATAGCATTGACATGTTATTTGGGTGATTTGGAGTCTTCATCAAGCTTAGCCATGGCCTTCTCAAACTTCAAGTTGATGGTATCGATATGAGCACTTAGTTGAGCACCCTATTGTGTGATGGAATCCACCTCATGCTTCCCTCCTCTAGTGGCCTTTCGTGGCCTACTATATTGGGAATTATGGACCGCCATTTCTTTGATCTTGGCCCATGTTTGGTTGTCATCAACCTCGGTGAACCTCTCACTGGAGCCCATATTAAGCACATTTCATGAGTCTTCATATAAGCCGTTCCAAAACTGTTGAACAAGGAACCACTCACTAAGTCCATGGTGAGAACAAGAGCGACAAGTATCCTTAAATCTCTCCCATGCTTCATATAGTGATTCCTCATCCCTTTGCTTGAACCCGGTGATTTGGGCTCTCAACATGTTGGTCTTCTCTGGAGGATAGAACTTCTTGTAGAAGGTAAGTGCTAACTTCTTCCATGAATCAATTCCAAGGGCAGCCTTGTCTAGGCTCTTTAACCATTGCTTTGCAGCTCGGATCAAGGATAAAAGAAACAACACCCATCGAATTTAGTCTTGAGTCACTCCGGTTTGAGAGATTGCATCACAATAGTCACAAAACGTCTCCATGTGTAGATGAGGATCTTTACTAGGCATCCCTCCAAATTGGCTTCTCTCAACTAGTTGTATGTATGCGGATTTGGCAATGAAATTACCGGTTAAGTGAGCTGGTGTTGGAGTACCATTCGGTAGGTTCTCCTCAGTTGGTACGAAATGAGATGAAAATTTAGGCATTGTGGGTTGATTTTGTGGTTGGTTTTGAATTGGGTTCTCCTCTCCTTCTCTTGAAAAAGGGTTGGTAAACACAACACTATCCGATTGGACAATACCGATATCCACAAGTTCTCCAATACCCAAAATTGTTGAAGCCCCTCTAGTGGTTCTTCTAAGATTGGTTAAGGTTCTTTCAATTTCGGGATCAATAGGCAAAGGTCTACCTTGTGATCTCCTAGACATGCAAAAAGCAAACAACTAGAAAACAATTAAAACTACCTTGAGGAGTTTGACTTCCCCAAGGTCAAGAAAGACACAACTAAAAACAACAAGTGACAACAATTCAATTGAACACCGTCACCGACAACGGCGCCATTTTTGGTGCAGTTCGAAACTTTGTCGTCTAAGTCAACCAACCAAAACAATATTTATAACTAAACAAACTACTCTTAGAAAAGTGGTAAGTAAAGGTCGGATCCCAAAGGACGGGTATTGAATTAAGTTATCGGTTGTAGAAAGCTATGTCTTAGGGTGTCACAAATTGGGTTGAGATTTGAGGTATCAAGCTACACTACTATAACAATGAAATGTAAAGAAATGAAAGTAAAACAAGCAAGTAAAGTAAGGGTTTGCAAACAATAGATTAAGGCACTAGGCTGTCATGGGTTCATAGGGGATTCATGGTGGTGATCATACAAACATGTTTTGATAGTTGCAAGCAAGTTATTTTTGTAGTGGAATCGATTTAGTTTATATCTTACGATCAATAGGAAGATTTGGGTCCCGGAGCCGAGTCGGTCAAGACTGTACAACACCTACAAGTCTAGCATTTTATCAAGCATAACATGTGCATAGGTTAACACTACAACAAACAAACAATCTTATGATAACATATTAGATTAAGTATTAATCTACCCCCATGTTATAGTTCCCCTAATCCCCCATTAACCCTAGCTAGGAGACTACTCACTCATGACTATGGTAAACATGCTAATGAAAGTGTCAATCATATTAGCAAAGTTAAACATGGTAAATGAGTAAAGTAATAATTAAGCAAGGGTAAAAAGGATTATACCAACTTGAGGATGATCCAAATAATAAGCAAAGAATAATAGAAGAACACTTGATAAATGATGAAGAGTTGTCACGTCTTCAATAAACCCAAAGAGTCTTAAACTTAGCCAACTAAAACTAAGAACACTTGAACGATTAAAGAGGAATTAAGATTTAATTAATATTGAATTAAGGGAATACAACTTGATTAATGCTAAATTCTAACTTGGTAAAATTTCTTGTTAATCCCCTAACACAATGGGGGTATTTATACTAAGTACAAGTATTAGGGTAACTAAGGGCTTACATAACGATTAAGTCCCTAAGAAGATGATTAGTGCTTTGAAAGTCCTAGAGAGAGCCGTCCGGATTGTGGTTGAAGCAAACTCGGGCTGCATAAGGATACACTCGACCTGATGGTGAGACGCCCGACCTGGGCTCGGGCCGCCCGGATTATGGCTTGAGACGCCCGGATCAAGGCTTGAGACGCCCGGATCTTCGATCAGCTCTTGTTATTCTTCTTCTTTGACTACCCAAAGATCCGTGGGGATCGATAGGAGGCCATTGGGATCTTCATCATTGCCCATTTCTACTTAATTTATTAACTTAGGCCTTTAGTAATGATCTCCTATTTGATGCTTGGTCCTTAGATGTACTCCATTTAGCTCTACTTTGCTCCATAAGTGCAAGGTTAACAATCCTCTCCTACCAAGGACACAAAACCTCAAAGAATATGCAAAGTAGGGAACTAGAGATAAGAAACGACCCTAATCAGCGCTAGAAAGCATAGGAACGAGGCTAGTTCAGGGACTAAATGTGCACAAATATGAGTCACATCAATACTACAGGGACTAGGGGCTTGACACTATACCGTGGGCAGCTCGAAAGAGTGCTATGAGGGAGCAATTTATGCTGGAGCACATCCGTCACAAGTTGAGAGCCGAGTTTGATTCTTTCACCATGGTTGATGATATGACTGTCACAGAGTACTATCACCGGTTCCTTGAGGTGTCACGTTATGCAGAAGATATGCAGCTGGGTCAGCGAGGTTTAGCTCTTTGTTTCGAAAATGGGTTGTCACCTAAGATCATGGATAGATTACCAGCTGGAGTTCTTACCGATTTGAAAGAGGTATATGCGTGGGCTGGGCATGCTGAGAGGTTGGTGGACTTGGCCAAGGAGGTTAAGGAAAGAAACAATGAAAAGAGGAAGGCAGAGAATGAGAGTGGCAATCAGTCAGGCCACAAGAAGAGCAACCATGATCAGTCTAGGGCTTTTTCTGGTGGGTCTGGTTTTTCTGGGGGATCTCGAGCATGGGGAAGAGGTGGTGGATGGAGTGTTAGTGACAAATCCAACCTTACTTTATTCAACTGTGGTGGAGTGGGTCATAAGAGGCACGGTTGTACCAGTGCCAGAGTTGGAGGCTTTTTAGGAGCTTACCAGGGGAGTTTCTCTCAGGCTCTGAGCCAGAGTTTTGCTAGTAACATGCCATCTGGATCATGGGGCAATCGTGGAGGGCAGAACAACAACAATGGCGGTTTCAACCGCAACAATGGATGATCCTATCAGCGCCCGAACAACAGTGTGACTCAGAACTCGGCAGCTAAGCCGACTACTTCAAACACCTTGGTCTAGGGTGGAGGTCAGAAAAACAGCGGGAAGCTCTTTTTGATGGGCAAACAGGAAGCAGAGAACGATGCTCATGTGGTTACCGGTACCTTTCTTGTTCATAATACACCGTCTTTTGTTTTGTTTGACTCAGGGGCAACCCATTATTTTGTGTCTAGGGATCATGCATTAGCTATGGGTTTGGGGGAGTATGAACTTGTGAAAGATAATATGTTTATACCTTCTGGGGCGTCGGTGTTTTGTGTTAAGTTTTATAGAGATGTGTCCATGTTGGTAGGAGAGGTAGACTTACCGGTCAACTTGTTAGAGTTTCCCATGGATGGGTTTTAGGTCATCGTCGGGATGGACTGGTTGGGTAAGTATGATGCTAAGATAGATTGCCGACAAAAGAAAGTGTCCTTATAGGGTCCCAAGGGTGTCAGAGTGTCTTATAGGGGGTTTGTTGTGAGACCAAAGTGTAAGTTCATCGCTGTAATGACTTTAAAGTCATGTTTGAAGTAGAAGTGTCCCCAAATTCTTTGTCAAGTGAGATATAGGCGTGCAGAGTAGAAAACGGCATCTGATATACATGTGGTGGAGAGTTTAGTGGTGTCTTTACAGATGAGATATCGGGGTTACCACCTAAGAGAGATATCGACTTCAATGTGGAGCTCAAACCGGGGACATGTCCTATATCTAAAGCACCGTATCGTATGGCACCCAAAGAGCTGGAAGAATTGAAGAAACAGCTGCATGATCTATTAGACAAGGGGTATATCCGGCCTAGTGTGTCACCGTGGGGAGCACCAGTGTTGTTTGTGAAAAAGAAAGATGGGAGCATGAGGCTATGCATCGACTATAGGGAGCTGAATCATCTCACAGTGAAGAATTGGTATCCTTTGCCAAGGATTGATAACCTTTTTTATCAGCTGAGTGGCGCAGGGGTGTTCTTTAAGATCGATTTGAGGTCGGGTTATCATCAGTTGAGGATAGCAGATGAGGATATTCCTAAGACACCTTTTCGGTCACGTTATGGTCACTATGAGTACGTAGTGATGCCTTTTGGTTTGACGAACGCACCAGCAGTTTTCATGGATCTTATGAACCGGATTTTTCGCCCGTTCTTGGACAAGTTTGTGGTCATCTTCATTGATGACATCTTAGTCTAATCTAAGACTAAGAAGGAGCATGAGGAGCATCTGAGGTTAGTTTGCAGACCTTGCGAGATAATCAGCTATATGCCAAGTTATCCAAGTGCGAGTTTTGGCTAGTGAAGGTGGCTTTTCTGGGTCACGTGATATCTAAGGAGGGTGTGTCGGTGGTGTTGGAGTATGTGTCCTCAACAATAGTGCGACCACGTATTTAAATCGCATGATAAGAATACATAAGGGATGATATTTGATACGGGTTGATTAGCCCCTTTTTTATATATATATATATATATATATATATATATATATATATATATATATATATATATATATATATATATATATATATATATATATATATATATCTTGCACTAAAGTGGCCAAAAATAATATGTTGTTGGACAACATTTTATTTTTGTCTTTTCTATAAATCAACTAGTTGCATGTAATGATTTCTCTACTTGCATGCTTATGATAAAGGCTATCCTAGTATACTCATTACCTACAAAAGTATGCATTAAAATAAGAAAAAGAAATTGTCCACTACGGGACATGGGGGTGCCGGTTTTGTGCTCTTAAAAGAGCAATTTGTTGCTCATTATTCCTGTTCTAATTTTTATGCATGCTTCTCTCTAAAATTTCTCACACAACCATACATTATTATCATATATTACTAGAGTAGTAATAATAATAATATAAAGGGATTTTAATTTGACACAACCACACATTATTATCATATATTTAACTGGCTCTAACTAATATAGCTAGGGAAGCCGGGTCGATCTCCACAGGGAGATGGGAAAATGTCAACTTTGTCAAAGTTCGTCATGGTAACCAAATTGGGGGGTTGTAATTGGGTTGTTCTAAACTAATGCGAATGAGAAAGAGAAAAAGACAGAAGAATAAAGATTAAGCAGACAAGGAAAAAGCAGCTAGGACAGTCGGTTCACCATGATCATTCAGTCAAGCGATCTAGGTCTCAGGTTAATGCAAGTATGGTCAAAGGGGCAGTGAATATCTCCATCCGGTCTCAATTCCCCCTAAAGCATAAATAGCTTAGCTTCCGCCCTCACTACAGTGCCCTAATGTTCGCTACGAGTCTCACCCTTTCCAACCTTCCGGTCTAGGTCAAGGTTTACTATAATTTAAATGCCTAATTGCGTCGACTTAATTAGACAGATACAAATAAGTGCAGCGATTAACAACAAGGACTATACAAGCACTAACCTAATAATTCAATCACTCTCCCTTCATAATCATGGATTCCCTAGTCTTAGCAAAAGGGAATTAGCTACACATTACTATCGAATCAACAACAATAATATATAGATAACGAGAATTGAACATGATAAAAATTAAAACAGAAGGAACAAATAAGACAATAATGAAAGCAATGAGAGGAAGGTAGAAACAAAATGATAATTACGATTAAGGAATAAAAAGGAGAAATAATACCAATTACAAATCCGAATCCGAGTAGAAAAGAGTAGAAGAAAAGTAAAGTGAAGTAGCAGTAAAAAAAAGATAAAGTAGAAGTGAATGAGGAAGAGTTACGCAGTCTACTCTATTTAGTAGCATACGAAAATCTCCCCCTTAAACCTAATCCAAAGCCTAATTACAAAAGCCATACGAAATTAGGCGGAAAAACTCTATTACAGGCCAAACCACTCGATCGAGTGGAAATAAACCACTCGATCGAGCAACTAAGCGACAAACCCTTCGATCGAGTGGAAATAAACCACTCGATCGAGTAACTTCTTGTATTTCTTTCTCGATCGAGTACTATAACTACTCGATCGTGTAATCTTCTTTATGTAAAGCATTCGATCGACTGTAAAAGTTGTCGATCGAGCTATTTCGGCACGATTAGGCACTAAGACACCTTCCAAAACCAGCTCGTTCGCCTTCAAAGTGATAGATATCAAGCTCCGGCTCCTTGTTCTCAATAAATGCATGCAAATGGGACGAGTTTGGGCTTGATTTATCTTCTTTTCGGTCCATACCTGCAATTTACATAGAACGAACCAAAGTAGACTATTCGGGGGTATTTGTAGCTAGATGCCACGTAAAATGGTGCAGAATGCGTGTAAAAATGAGGTAAAAACCTATATAAAATACACGCATCAAATCTCCCCAAACCAAACCTTTGCTTGTCCCCAAAAAAATTATGAATGCAACTAAGAAAAAACAGTGGAACGGAACCAACGCATCAGTTACAAATCATCCACCAAAACCAGTTTAATGCACCAACTAAAAAAGTGGCAATTGATAGGTGCAAACGAATTAAATCAATGTTTCAAACTTACTGAACCGTCGACCTTGCAAGACTCAAAAGTATCGGACTCTCACGGGTCGCTCATCACTCAAATTTAGGCACGAGGTGAGTATATATGTGAAAGATAGAAAGAAGTAAAGACACTCACCTAACTCGACCTATAAGAACATGCATGCAGTTAACATGAATAAAGTCTCTACAACCGTACATACGCATTCCAACCATACTAATGACCAAGACACATGCCGAGGACTTACATTTGGGTAAGTGAGGTAATGTGTAAGAAGGGGCTAAGATGAATTTAGATATATGGAGTTAATAGCCAGGCTAGCAACAACGAATCCAAATATTGAACTGCATCCCAACTTCGTACTCAATATAACAAAAAAAAACGGTACAAAATCTATGCACTCAACTCACAATACACCACAAACTTGTCAACTCCCCATAAAATATAAATAAAACATGGGAGTGAAAATCATTTACACAATTTCTCATTTTTTTTTTTCGCACATGATTTTTTTTCCTTTTCCGTATTTTCAATTTTTTTTCCATTTCCGTATTTTCAATTTTTTTTCTTTTTCATTCATCATTTTTTTTCTTTCATTCCTTTCAATTCTTCCACCAGCTCCTGAAATCAGATAAATATAACCAAACTGCACCAAAGCATTCCAAACAGCTACTCATCACTAGCTCGGCTAGGGTAGGAAATTTTTTAGAATGTAGCTAATAGGACAAAAGGCTATTTGGCCATGTGGGGCTCATGGGTAGAATGAAATAAAAGGGAACTGCCTCTCCTAACATGTGTCACCATCCACAGACCGAATGCGTACAGGTATTAAGAAGACTAGACCCATGCTTATGCAAATTGATGTTACATGCCTTACAGAGAGTACTACTCACATCCTAAATGAAACCGGTCATGAATGTCACCAGTTTATAAAGATCTAAACTTAGAATGTAATGTAGCTTGCCAATATATGAGTCAAGTCTATTCGTTCAGATAAGAGAGAAACAAAAAATCGTAGATCATGCACATTATCATGCCAACTAAATGTAAAGAAAATGCAGGGCTAAGGTAAGGATTCAATGTAGCGTCAAAGTTCAAATGTTCCGACTCAAATTAAACGTGAAAAATTTGAAATGTATGTGAGTTTTTTGAATTAAAAACGACAATGCATGCGAAAATAAATAAACGTGCAAACGCAAATGCAAGAAAACATGCAGACACAGATATGGATGCATACCTCTCCAAACCAAACCATGAACATGGGAGGTCAAAGGAAGTCAAACAGTAGCTCAACGGACGAAGAGGAACAGCTGGAAGACGAAACTGCTCGATCGAGTGATTTGGAATAGCTCGATCAAGCGAATTGGTGTCAGGAATGCTCGATCGAGTGAAATTCTTACTCGATCGAGTGAACGTGGATTAGCAGTTTGTCGATCGAGTATATATGTTACTCGATCGAGTGATCCTCAACTCAAAAGTGCTCGATCGAGTGAATACACCTGCAAAACACGAGTAAAGAGCAAGGAAAATACAAAGGGTGCATAAAACAACGTTTAAAGTTCAACAAAAAGCTAAATGCGAAGGAAAAAGTTCAACAAAAATACAGCAAAACAGTCTGGGTTGCCTCCCGGAGAGCGCAGGTTTAAGAGGTCCCGCACGACCTTTCTGGCATCAATTAACTGGCGTGTCAAGGTCGTCGAAGTACAGGACTTCAACACGATTATCTGCTTCGTTTGCCTCGTGATAATGCTTCACATACTGCCCATTCACCTTGAACCGATTTCTCTCGGGGCTTTCTAGCTCAACAGATCCAAATTTAGTAACAGCTGTCACCGTATAAGGACCACTCCACCTGGACTTCAGCTTGCCAGGAAATAATCGCAGTCGGGCATTAAACATCAACACCTTTTGCCCAACATGAAATTCCCGAGGTAAAATTCTTTTGTCATGCCATCTCTTCGTCTTTTCCTTATAAATGCGTGAGCTATCATAGGCATTGAGCCTAAACTCTTCCAATTCATCTAGCTGCAAAAGAAGATTCTGACCACACAACTTAAGATCAAAGTTAAGCTCACGAATTGCCCACCAAGCTTCCAACTCAACAGGTAAATGACATGATTTTCCATACACTAACCTATAAGGTGATGCACCAATTGGTGTCTTAAAGGCAGTTCTGTAGGCCCATAATGTGTCTTCTAATTTAAGACTCTAGTCCTTCCGTGATTTAGAAACTACCTTAGACAAGATCTCTTTAAGCTCGCGATTAGAGATCTAAACCTGACCACTAGTTTGGGGATGATACCCCAAACCACGCCGCTGTTGAACACCATATTTAGACAGAATGGAAGTTAGTTTCTTTTCTTTAAAGTGCATTCCCCCATCACTAATGACGACCCTAGGGACACCAAATCTGGGAAATATGACCTTTTTAAACATTTTTATTACGGTCTTGGCATCACAATGGGGTGAGGCAATTGCCTCAACCCACTTCGACACATAATCTACAGTTACTAAAATGTACCTGTTACCTTTACTAGACGGGAATGGTCCTTGGAAATCAATGCCCCAGACATCGAAAACCTCAACCTCTAAGATACCGTTTTGTGGCATCTCATGTCTCTTTGAAATGTTCCCCGATCGTAATGGGCATCACAAGTCGAATCAAAAGACTTAGCATCAAGCAAACAAAGAAGGCCAAGAAAAAAACCAGATTGAAGTACCTTAGCCACGGTGCGCGATGGACCGTGGTGACCACCATAGGAAGAGGAGTGACAGCCTTCCAGGACTACTTTGGTCTCCCACTGCGGAATACACCTTCTGTAGAGACCTTCTGCACATTTCTTAAACAAATAAGGGTCATCCCAGAAATACTGCTTAGCGTTATACAGAAAACGCTTCCTCTGCTAATGAGAAAGGTCAGGCGGCAGCTTGCCACTGACAACGTAATTAGCTATATCTGTATACCAAGGCTCTTGGTTAACAATAGACGATAATATAGAAAATAAAGAATTATCAGGAAAAGACTCATCAATAGGTAGAGAATCTTCCCCCTCTTGTCGCGACAGTCACGAAAGATGATCAGCTACAACGTTCTCAGCTCCTTTCTTATCTTTAACCTGCAAATCAAACTCCTGGAGAAGGAGTATCCATCTCAATAGCCGTGGTTTAGCCTCCTTCTTAGCAAGGAGATGCCTCAAAGTTGCATGGTCAGTAAAAACAGTAACTTCTAACCCAATCAAATAAGAACGAAATTTCTCTAAGGCAAAAACTACAGCTAGCAGCTCTTTTTCAGTGGTGGTGTACTTCACTTGAGCCTTATCCAGAGTTCGGCTCGCATAGTAGATTGCATTTAAAGCTTTGTCTTTCCGTTGGCCAAGCATCGCTCCTAGTATATAGTCACTGGCATCACACATTATCTCAAACGGCAAATCCCAGTCGGGAGGCTGTATGATCGGCGCAGAGACCAAAGCCTGCTTCAACCTGTTAAAAGCAGAAAGACACTCATCAGTAAATACAAAAGGGGCATCCTTAAGTAGCAGCTGTGTAAGTGGTTTAGCTATATTTGAGAAGTCCTTGATAAACCGGCGGTAAAAGCCGGCATGACCAAGGAAACTCCTCACTCCCTTAACATTAACAAGAGGGGGTAATTGCTGAATCACTTCCACTTTTGCTTTATCAACTTCTATTCTCCTATCAGAAACTAAGTGCCCTAAGACAACTCCCTCGTTGACCATAAAATAGCACTTCTCCCAGTTAAGCACGAGATTAACCTCAATGCAGCGCTGCAACACTTTATCAAGGTTAGACAGACAGTTAGAAAAATCACTTCCATAAACGCTGAAATCGTCCATGAAAACTTCCATAATAGACTCAATATACTCATAAAATATCCCCATCATGCACCTTTGAAAGGTGGCGGAGGCATTACATAAACCAAAAGACATCCTGCGATAAGCAAACACGCCCTGAGGACAAGTAAACGTAGTCTTAGCTTGATCGTCTGGGTGGATAGGGATCTGAAAGAACCCTGAATACCCGTCTAAATAGCAGAAAAACTTATGAGAAGCTAACCTTTCTACCATTTGATCAATAAAAGGAAGGGGAAAGTGATCTTTCTTGGTGGCGGCATTCAGCTGTCTGTAATCTATACACATCCTCCAACCAGTCACTACTCGAGGGGGTATTAACTCATTTTTTACATTCCTAACCACGGTAGTCCCTCCTTTCTTCGGGACCACCTGCACTGGACTCACCCACTTAGAATGACCAACAGAATAGATAATACCTGCATCGAGCAGCTTCATTACCTCAGCCATCACTACATCTTGCATCTTCTGGTTCAGCCGGCGCTGACCCTGTCTGCAAGGTTTGTGATCTTCCTCCAGCTCTATCCTGTGCATACAAATATCGGGACTAATCCCCTTGATATCATCCAAAGAATAACCCAAAGCTTTCCTGTTTTTATTAAGCACAGCTAACAAAGAAGTCATCTGATCATTATCAAGCTTAGCACTGACAATGACTGGATATCGCTCAGTATCATCTAAGAAAACATATTTTAGATGAGAGGGAAGAGGCTTATGCTCAGGTACCTTTACCTCAATGGAGCATAGGGTACTGATCATCTGTTCCACTTGCTCTCCCTCAGCGTCGGGGAGTCACACTCATCTAAATCATCTATAAGCAAATCCAACACAGCATCATCGTCATCTGGGTTATCTGCACACTCATCCAAAATCATAAGAGCTTCTAGTGGGTCCTTCATAAAAGAACCCGACCAGAAGTCATAAATAGACTCGTCAATAATATCAACTGAATAACATGTATCCTCGATCATTTCCCGAGCTAAAGTGCTAGGCAGACTGAAAGTAATCGCGTCATCCCCTACTGCAAGAGTCAAACGCCCTTAGTTGACATCAATAATGGCCCCGGCTGTACAAAGGAACGGTCTTCCTAATATAATCGGGATCCGGGATCCTTGGCTATGTCTAAAACAATGAAATCTACTGGTATAAAGAACTTGCCTATTTTCACAGGCACATCCTCCAAGACACCCAAGGGTCTCCTAATAGAACTATCAGCCATTTGTAGGGTAATATTAGTCAATTTAAGATGACCCATATTCAATTTCTTGTAGATAGATAGGGGCATGACACTGACGCTGGCTCCTAAATCACAAAGAGCCTTATCAATAACCACATTGCCTATAACACATGTAATAGAGAAGCTACCCGGGTCTTTCATTTTAGGTGGAGCCTTATTTAAAAGTAAGTTACTAGACTCTTCCATAAATGAAACGGTCTCAAATTCACTTAGCTCTCTCTTACGCATCACAATATCTTTCATGAATTTAGCGTAAGTAGGTACCTGGGTGATAAGTTCGGTAAAAGGGACAGTTACCTGGAGGTTCTTGACAACATCCACAAACTTATCGTACTATCGCTCGACCTTCGCGTCCTTTAGACGACTTGGGAAGGGTACTCTGGTAGCAATGAGTGGACCCGCGAGTTTCTCTTTACCTTTATCAGTGCGTGACGTCTTCACAGCAGGGGAAGATGACACGGTAGCAGATTTAGATATCAAATGTGTCTCCGCTGGTTCTGGCACTCGATCGAGTACTTTCATCACTCGATCGAGTGGTTTTCTCTTGATTTCATTCGATCGAGCTGTTTGAGCTACTCGATCGAGCTCTTCTAATTCAGGCTTACTCAATCGACCATCTATTTCACTCGATCGAGTGACTTCTTCATCTTTTTCACTCGATCGAGGAGAATTTGCACTCGATCGACCATCTATAATTTGGTAATCTCTCAATCGAGTAAGGTTATCACTCGATCGAGTACCTGGATGGATTATTTCACTCGATCGAGTAGAAATTTCACTCGATCTAGTGTCTGGACAGCACGCAGCAAGGATTTCGTCCAGAAACTCGTCCAAATCATCTTCCGGGGCAATATCAGCTATCACAACCCCATCTTCTGGTATTTTTGGCCCCTCACAAGCAAGGCCACTTCGGAGATTAATGGCGTTAACTGGGTCGCATGTCGGTGGATGGTTAGCTTGGTCTTTTGCGAGTGTTAATTGCGCAACTTGTTCTCTTAACTCCACGATAACAGTTTCATTCTTGTTGCATTTCCCCCCAAACTGTTGTGTTAAGTTCAACATCAAGGACTTCAATTCGGCAATTTCCCCGTTCGTGGAAGGAGAGACCGGCTGCGGCGCTGGCATAGAAGGAGTAGAAACATTTTTCATTTCTTTATATAATTGAGAAAAAGGAACTCCTTGCTTGTATTTCTGATAAGCAAGAACACGCTCTACGCTCGCCAGACAATCAATAGGGTCATTCCCCTCCATGCCACATCTACCACATATCTCCACGTGCTTAGTAATTGCACAAACCTGGGCACTCTCACCCATAACTTCCGTAATCTCAACATTACCTAGACTTTTTCTAGGACTTCCCACTTCAGCTTTTACCAACTCGTTAACTTGCCCACTTCCTCGGGCATTTCCATATTCGACAACATGAATGGCCATCTCCTCAATAAGACGCCACCCTTGATCATCTTCCATGTTTTTAGTGAATTTCCCTTTAGCTACACTATCAAGGATAGCTCTCTGGTTTCGATATAACCCGTTGTAGAACTGGGTACAAAAGAACCAGCGCTTGAACCGTGGTGAGGCACAGATAAGACGAGCTTCTTGAACCTAGTCCAGGCCCCATCCAAGTCTTCAGTGGGCAATTGCTCAAAAGAAGTAATCTGAGCTCTCAAAGCATTAGTGCGCTGTGGTGGGAAATATCGCCTGTAAAAGGCCAAAGCAAGAGAGCTCCAGTCGGTTACACCGGCTGCTTCCCTATGTAAATCCCTCAACCATTCCCGGGCATCATCAGCTAAAGAAAAGGGAAAAAGAACTCCCTTCACTTTGTCCTGTGTCACCCCAGCAGCAAGAGGAATGGTAGAGCAATACTCCGTAAATAGCTCTATATGCCTGCACGGATCTTCTTCAGGTACCCCCCTGAAAAGATTTCTCTCGACCAGCTGTATGTAGGATGGGTGGATTCCAAAAGTTCGCGACTCAGTAGTGGGTAGTAAGAAACCTTTTGGAAGTGAATCCACATTAGGCTCTAAATGGCTGGCTATATTCGGCATTCTGGCAGATAAAATTTACAGACTGGAACAGGTATGACAATGTTCTCTTTCTAGAACAGATATCCTTCAACTAATCAAAAACTTTGCAAAAATGAGATCAGTCTCAAGGAATAAATTCCCTGAGACGAAAGACAAACTTAAATAAAGCAACAAAATTGCACCACCTCCTCGGCAACGGCGCCAAAATTTAACAGGGCAGTCGTATACCTATCAAAAATAACCAACTGGCTCTAACTAATATAGCTAGGGAAGTCCGGGTCGATCTCCACAGGGAGATGGGAAAATGTCCACTTTGTCTAAGTTCGTCACGGTAACCAAATTTAGGGGTTGTAATTGAGTTGTTCTAAACTAATGAGAATGAGAAAGAGAAAAAGACAGAAGAATTAAGATTAAGCAGACAAGGAAAAAGCAGCTAAGACAGTCGGTTCACCATGATCATTCAGTCAAGCGATCTAGGTCTCAGGTTAATGCAAGTATGGTCAAAGGGGCAGTGAATATCTCCTTCCTGTCTCAATTCGCCCTAAAGCATAAATAGCTTAGCTTCCGCCCTCACTACAGTGCCCTAATGTTCGCTACGAGTCTCACCCTTTCCAACCTTCCGGTCTAGGTCAAGGTTTACTATAATTTAAATGCCTAATTACGTCGACTCAATTAGACAGATACAATAAGTGCAGTGATTAACAACAAGGACTATACAAGCATTAACCTAATAATTCAATCACTCTCCCTTCATAATCACGGATTCCCTAGTCTTAGCAGAAGGGAATTAGCTACACATTACTATCGAATCAACAACAATAATATATAGATAACGAGAATTGAACATGATAATAATAAAAACAGAAGGAACAAATAGGACAATAATGAAAGCAATGAGAGGAAGGTAGAAACAAAATGATAATTGCAATTAAGGAATAAAAAGGAGAAATAATACCAATTACAAATCCGAATCCGAGTAGAAAATAGTAGAAGAAAAGTAAAGTGAAGTAGCAGTCGAAAAAGATAAAGTAGAAGTGAATGAGGAAGAGTTACGCAGTCTACTCTATTTAGTAGCATACGAAAATCTCCCCCTTAAACCTAATCCAAAGCCTAATTACAAAAGCCCATACAAAATTAGGCGGAAAAACTCTATTACAGGCCAAACCACCCGATCGAGTGGAAATAAACCACTCGAGCGAGCAACTAAGCGAAAAACCCTTCGATCGAGTGGAAATAAACCACTCGATCGAGTAACTCCTTGTATTGCCTTCTCGATCGAGTACTATAACTACTCGATCGTGTAATCTTCTTTATGTAAAGCATTCGATCAACTGGAAAAGTAGTCGATCGAGCTATTTCGGCACGATTAGGCACTAAGACATCTTCCGAAACCAGCTCGTTTGCCTTCAAAGTGATATATTTCAAGCTCCGGCTCCTTGTTCTCCATAAATGCATGCAAATGGGACGAGTTTAGGCTTGATTTATCTTCTTTTCGGTCCATACCTGCAATTTACACAGAATGAACCAAAGTAGACTATTCGGAGGTATTTGTAGCTAGATGCCACGTAAAATGGTGCAGAAATACATGTAAAAACGAGGTTAAAACCCTATATAAAATACACGCATCATAATTCTTAACAATATCTATTTAATATTATTAAGAATCTTTTGGGTAATATATTGGGTGTAATTGATAGGAGAGTTTCTACTTTAAAACTTTGGAGGATCATCCTATTATTTATAGCTCAAGAACAAGGTTGGAAGGATTTCAACCTTGTGCCCATTTCCGTTTCATTATAATGTAAGGAAACATCGTTTTCTCCTTTTACTTTTTCTTTATATATGTTTGCATGTAACTAGATCCACAACAGGTGGATCCTAGCAAGATTGAGGCAGTGACCAAGTGGGAATCACCGAAGAATGTTGTTGAGATTCGAAGTTTCTTGGGCTTAGCTGGTTACTACAGGAGGTTCATGAAAGAATTTTATATGGTCGCGAGGCCTATGGCAATTTGATGAGGAAAGAGACTAGATTTCAGTGGGATGAGAGTTGTGAGACGGCGTTCCAAACCTTAAAGGAGCGTTTGACCACAGCTCCTGTCCTAGCTTTACCTGAGGTAAGTGAGCACTTTGAAGTATACACCGATGCTTCAAAGAATGGTTTGGGATGTGTTTTGATGCAGAATGGGAAGGTTATAGCTTATGCGTCGAGGCAGCTAAAGCCGTATGAGGAGAACTATCCTATTCATGATTTGGAGCTGGGTGCAGCTGTTTTTTTTTCTTAAGATTTGGAGGCACTATCTTTATGGGGCAACTTTTCAGATGTTTTCAGATCATAAGAGTCTTAAGTATATCTACACTCAGAAAGAGCTTAACATGCAACAGAGGCGATGGATGGAGCTGATTGGGGACTATGACATGGAGATCATCTATCATGAGGGTAAGGCCAATGTCATGGAAGATGCTTTGAGTAGGAAGAGTGTTCATTCGTTGTGTACAACTATGTCTTTGCTGAAACTGAGGGATGAGATGTTCAATATGGGGATTCATATGATTCAAAAAGGAGATACCATCGTGGATTTGACGATTGAGCCAGATTTGTATGATGATATAAAGAGAAAACAAGAGCTTGATCCTAAGATACAAGAATGGAAGTCAAAGGTGGAGAGTGGCATGGTTTCCAGGTTTTCTATCCATACAGATGGGAGTGTCCGTTTTGATGGGAGATGGTGTGTTCCTAATGATGCAGATTTGAGGAGAGTAATTATGACAGAGGCTCATTACACTCCTTATTTAGTTCACCCAGGAGGTGACAAGCTTTATAAGGACCTCAAGATAACATTTTGGTGGCCTAATATAAAGAGGGATGTGTCCGAGTTCTGGCTAAGTGTCTGATATGCCAGAGAGTAAAGGGTGAGCAACGAAGGCAACAGGGTAAGATTCAATCACTTGAGGTACTAGAGTAGAAGTGGGAGTCGATCTCTATGGACTTTATCGTGGGGTTACCAAGGACTCAGCAAGGTAACAATATGATTTGGGTGATCGTCGATCGTTTAACAAAGTCAGCTCATTTCATTCCGATGAAGGATCCTTGGACCAAGATACAGCTAGCTTTGGGTTACAGAAAGCATGTGGTTCGGTTACATGGTGTGCCAAAGTATATAATGTCAGATCGAGATGCGAGGTTTATATCACGGTTTTGGCAAGAGTTGCAGGATTTGACGGGAACGACCTTAAAGACGAGTATAGCTTTTCATCCGACAACAGATGGTCAGACCGAGAGGACTATCAAGACTTTAGAGGACATGTTGAGGGCTTGTGCCATAGAGTTCGGTGGGAGTTGGGAAGATAGGTTGGATTTGATTGAGTTTTCTTACAACAACAGCTATCACACCAGTATTGGGATGGCACCGTTCGAGGCTTTGTATGGGAGGAAGTGTAGGACTCTATTTTGTTGGGACGACAGTGCAGAGGCGGTGGTTTTAGGACCACAAATGGTGCAGGATATGATTGAGCAAGTTCGTCTGATTCATCAAAAGATGAAAGCAGCTCAAGGTTGCCAAAAGAGTTATGCAGATTTGCACCGCAGGGACATCGAGTTCGCAGTGGGTGAAAAAGTCCTCTTGAAAGTGTCACCCATGCGAGGGGTGATGAGGTTTAGCAAGAAAGGTAAGTTGAGCCAGAAGTTTATCGGCCCGTTTGAGATCTTGGATCGTGTAGGTGAAGTAGCCTACCGGCTAGCTTTACCACCAGCATTGGATCGAGTCCAGAACGTGTTTCATGTTTCACAGCTCCGGAAGTATGTGAGTGATCCATCACATGTGCTTGAGGTTGAGAACATAGAGCTTGATGAGTCTTTAACTTATGCGGAGATTCCTAAGGAGATCTTAGACCGCAAAGTGCGCAAGACAAGGAATGGTGAGACCGTCTTACTAAAGGTACTTTGGTCTAATCACAATGTGGAAGAAGCCACATGGGAACCCGAGGAGTCTATGAGAGAGCGATTTCCTCACCTTTTCGATCAGGTATGTTTGGTTACGGGGACGTAACCGTTGTCTTTTAGGAGGTAGGAGATGGTCGCATGCTTGTTTTTGGGTTGGTTTGAGTTAGCTTAGCTATGTTTGTGCCATATTTTCAGTTTGAGTTGGGTGTTTTGTTTTGTATAGTGGAAGTTGTTTTGTTCTGGTAGTAGTTGTTGAGGAGTTGTGTTATAGTTGTGGGTCTTGTTTTGTGTGTATAGTATGAACTTTGGGGACGAAGTTCTTTTTTAGGAGTGAAGACTGTAATACTACGGTTTTCTAAGTCTGTTAGTCAGCCAAATATGGCTTACTCGGCCGAGTAGGTGTGTCGTTTGTTTCTGGATAGACTAGTGTCCAGGAATACTCGATAGAGTATGGGAATACTCGACCGAGTAGAGGATACTCGGTCGAGTATACTCTATACTCGACCGAGTATCCGGTCTTACAGTGTTTATTTCCGCGGTTTGATTTAGAGAGGATTAGAGATATAAAACGGGATTTACAGTTTCTTAATCATTTTTAACAAAACCTAAACTTACAACGGAACTCTAATCATCTCCAAATCTCTCTCTCAAGTGCGTGGATCTTTCGTGAGTCTTGCTCATCTTTCCTTGCATCGATTGTGTCGGTAAGCCTCTAATTATATGAGTTTCATTAATTTGTCTTTTAAGGTTTTGCCCTAGTTTATGATTTAGGGGAAAGGGGATTTTGGCATGTTGTAATTGGAATTATGTGATTGTTGTTAGGTGGAGACTTCGTAGAGGAGCCATTTTAGCCTGCTTGATTGTCTCATTTCAGTTTGGGCTAAGGTAGGGTTTCTCTACTCGGTGTACTGTTTAATTGATTTAAGATATGTGTTGTAAATGTTTGTACGATTGATATTGCGATTGATTGCTGTTGGTGGATTGGAGTATGGTGTTGGTGTTGGTGTTGATGATGTTCGCGAGGTGCATCTTCGGCTGAGTGGAGTCACTTGCGGGAATGGCTTCACGCCCTAGTTTCGCCATCTGTGGAATTGCCACAGAAGAGGATGTGGATATTAATGAATAGGATTATCTCTCGTTGATGAGCAGGGGCTTAGGTGGGTACAACTGCGGTCCCCCACTGGCAGGGCTACACACTTTAGTGTGTAGTCAGTTACGAGATGTGATTTGGAGTTGGATTGTGATCAGCTGTTTATCTTATCGTAGTTTGTCTTATCTTGTTTATGCAGTAAACTGACCCCGTTGTTGTTTTGTAAAATCTGTGGTGATCCATTCGAGGATGGTTAGCATATTGTGACAGGTGGTGATGGTCTTTAGCTTTAAGGACGAGATTGGAGTCATCACTTCGAGTCTAGCTTCTGCTGTCATGAGATTTATCGTTTTAGTTTCAGTTGTTGAACACTAGCAAACATTCGTTTTGGATTTGGTTTTGGAACATGTAATCGTTAACTCTTTATACTTTAATAAATGTTATTTTGGAATGGTAACTTTTGTATACTAGCCTCGGGAAACCGGGATGGTGACGGTCTCTCATGCTAGGGTGGTCCTGGTAAGGTACCTTGGTATGTAGGGGTGTCACAATGGTGGCCACTGGTGGTTGTGGGGTGGTGTAAGGAGGAGAGTGTGTGTATGGTGTTTTTGTGTCAGGTTTGAGGGGGGTTGTTTAGGGCGTGAGTTTGTGGGATGGTGGTGTTGCTTTCGCTGGTGGTTGTTGGTTGTCGGGGTGCGTCGGGTTGTATGCTAGTGATATCTTGGTTGGGTGGTGTCGACGGAGGTTGATGGTATCGGATATAAGTGGGTTTAGGAAGGGTAGTGAACACGGTTTTGACGGGTTGTATGTGGTTTGTGTTGTGGAATTTTCACGGGAATTCGTGGGATTTGGGTTTTGTTTATGGGTTGTTTTATTTAGTTTAAGACAGGTTTTTACGTAATAATAATTTAAACGCGAATTAATTAATATAATTAAAATATAATTGAATAATTAATATAATAAATTTAATAAACAAATAAATAATTGAATTATAATATTTTGTTAGGTGGCGATTTGTGAATAATTTATAATCGGGTTCGGATTGCTTTAATTATTTGGATCGCTTGAGCTGCTTGTTGGAATTGCTTGCCAGGTAGGGATAAATCCTACTCAACTCTTATTCGTTAATGTTTGGTATAATGGATGATTTATATTAAAGTGGAATTGATCATATGTGATAAGTGAATTGTTCATACGTTGATATTGTTATAGTTGTTGGAAGGGAGAATTATATTGCATTGTGATGGTTGATATTATCGTATTTGCTGGAAGGGAGAATTATATTACATTGTGTTGGTTGTTAATAATAATTGTGATGAGCTGATTAATTGTTATCGTTGATTGTGAATGTGGAAATTGTGCAAAGCTGTGCTACAGTCAGATGTACTTTGTTGAGGGAGTTTGTACTCTGGGGTGATGGTAATATGTACGTTGGGAGGGAGGGGTACTATTACATAATGGCGGTATGTTGTTAAGGGAGGGGTACCAAAGTAATGTGAGCACGTTGTTAAGGGAGGTGTGCTAAGTCATGAGAAGGAGCACGTTGTTATGGGAGTTATGCAATGTGAATGGAATTGAATTGCCTTTCGTATGTTCTTGTTGTTTGTGTTTATTTCTACTCAACCTCGTGGTTGACCGTGTATTCATGAACACCTGTGATGAACCATAATGGGGAGCAGATTTGAGAGGTACTAAAGATTAGCTGACTTGGGAGCTATGGGATGCGGGAGGACTTGGCCAGTCTACCTAGAAGTCTAGACCACAAAGATTATTTAATCACTTTATTTATTTCCGCTGCGAGTTGTATCTTATTTTATAATAAGTTTTAGTTGGTTAATTTGTAATAAACATGTATTCACTAAAGTTTTATTTAAAGTACTTTGGTGAGTTGGACTTTGTTAATTCACTACCTCGGGAAACTGAGATGGTAACAGTCCTATTTATTTGGGAATGTCTAGCTAAAGGCTCCTAAATAAATGGGGGTGTTACACGGGCTCGATAGAGTACACCCCCCCCCCTGAAGCTGCTGTTTCTCGCCTTTCAGTTATGGCAATTGGTAATAACAGGGTACTCGATCGAGTGACCACTATACTCGATCGATTAACCCCCCTGGTTAATGACGATGTTTCAAAAACTTCGAGTAAAGTGAGAAGCCGAGCCCATTGCCATTGCACTAACCTTTCCACACCGACAACACAAGTCAAAGCTTGATCAACAATTTGGAAAGTTCATGGAGGTAGTAAAGAATCTTTAAGTTAGTGTGCCATTTACTGAATTGGTCACTCAAGTGCCGGCTTATGCGAAGTTTCTAAAGGAAATATTGATATAGAAGAGGCCTTTCAATAACGTGGAGACGGTCGCTTTTACTGAAGAGTGCAGTGCGATGTTGCAATCCCATTCACCACCTAAGCTTAAGGATCCAGGGAGTTTTTCTATTCCTTGTACTATTGGTCCATTAGCTATTGACAATGCTCTTTATGATTTAGGAGCGAGTGTTAGTGTCATGCCGTATAAAATTTGCAAACAACTAAACATGACAAAGCTTAAATGTACTAGTATGACCCCGCAAATGGCTGGAAGATCTATTAAGTGCCTTATGGGTGTCTTAGAAGATGTGCCAGTTAGAGTCGGGAAATTTTCATTCCATTTAACTTTGTGGTAATAGACATGGCTGAGGATTCTCGAGTTCCTATTATTCTAGGACGACCAGTCCTGTACACAGCTGGGGCAGTCATAGATGTTAGGCATGGAAGTCTTACATTTAATATTGGAGATGACACTATCACCTTTAGTCTTGACAAAGCATCGCGCCCTCCTAACTTAGAAGCTTCTTGTCATATGATTAATGTTATTGATCCTACTATTGATGAATGCCTTGCTTTGTGTTTGGATAGGAATTCATCTGGCGCTCCTGCTATTGCATCGGGACCATGGAGCAAGGAAGTAGATGAGATAGAACGATTGATTTATGAAGATGAGTTTCATCCCGAGACGGTTTACAGCTTTGATGAAAGTGTTGACTTGGAAGCTGAGTTAGACGCCCTAGAGGCTGAGATATTTAAAGACGAACTTGTCCAAGAGGTACATGAAGATGTGACTGCTCCTATAAAGGGAGAGGCCGTGTATCTTTTTCCCGTTGATGCCAAGATGGAAGGCAAAGGGACGTCATGTTTGCCTTTTATCTTAGACTTTGAGATGGTTGAGCCAGGACATTATTTGTTATTAATTTTATTTGCTTGTGTTATCTTTTGGTGCTACTTATGTTATTGTGTAACACATGCGCAACTTTTCGATTTACTAAGGCGAGCTTTGAGTTAATTTGACCGTGCCATGGGTGAGCACTTGGTTTAAAGTGCAGAAGCAGCATCCGTCTATTGCATACTCGATCGAGTATTGATGGACTCGATCGAGTCACCTTGCTTTTTGGGTCTGAAACGTAACTGGTGATGATGGATTTACGCGGTTGGTCATTTTCCCCTATTTTTGCAGCTGGTGTGGGGTAATTCCTAAGCTTTTACCTGGTGTTCTCTTTCCTAGTATCTAATTTTATTGTATTATCTCTAGTTCTTTCCCCTTCCTTTTGTTAGATGTGGCCTTTAGGTTGCTGGTGATTTGTTATGTGTGATTGCTATGCTGTAGGCATCACATTGACGACACTGTGCCATTTAGGTTTGGGGGAGGAGTTTTTACATTATGTTGTGTGATTTACATTCCAGTTATGTGATTTATATTATGTTGTGTGCATTTAAAAACAAAAATTACATAAAATTTAAAAATTTTATAAAACGAAAAAAATGTTTTTTCCTTTGTTTTAGGCCGAGTCTTGGTAAAATGAAGAACAATGATGATAATTTTCATTGTTTTTGCATTTGAATCCCAATATAGTTATCCATGTACATTGTTTTGACCCGTTATTTATAAAAACAAAGCTCATAACTCAAGTCTTGACCGTATATGACATGCCTTATGCTAATTAGATTTGACAAAATTATGTTGGTAAACTACTTAAATTCTGAGGTCTATAGAGCTTCCTAGGCCAGGAAAATCAATAAACTGGTCTCATTGTTAATTAGGCTTGAGTATGATTTTCCTTGTGGAATATGTAAAATCAAACTGCATAAGTGTGACATTGGTTTCTTGATACTTTACGCGTTGAAATGAATATGTGCATGAGGATAGGTGGTTATTACCGATCAAATAAGCCTTACATTACCCTTTGTTTAGCCCGTTTGAACCCTTGTAGCCGTCTCATATCCTACTTCTAATAGCTACAACCCTAGAATTTGCCTACCTTATCGAGACAGTCGCAGTTGCTTGTTGATCTTGTTAATTTTGCTACTATGGTTGGGTTGGGACTTACTTTTGTCATGTGGGTGTAGTAGAATTCTTATTAGCAATTGTGTTGTATCCCTTATGTTGGAAAAGGAAGAAAAATAAGAAGGAAAAGAAAACAGAAAAGAAAAAAAACAGAAGAAGAAAAAAAAAATGAAGAAAAAAAAAAGAAAAAAAGAAGAAGAAAAAAAAAGAGTTGCTTCATTATCATTTGTTAAGGGAACAAGAAGTTAGGTACTAGAGTCTAATGAATTATTGGAGAGTAGTTCTTTTGTCTCTCATATGTTGTCAAAGATAAGATCATTTCTCTAGTGGGTTTTAATTTATGCTTAATGTTGTAGATTTGGTTTTGGTTAGCAAGTGTAGCTGCGATTACCGTCTTAGCCTCACATATCCATACGTGCTGTGGCAGAATCCACTTCTATACCTTCACCCATTATCCACCTTTATTTTCCTTGATACATGTACTTTTTATCTATGTTGTGAATGCGTATTAGTTGGAGAAATTTCTATCACATTTGATTGTATGCATGTTTCATAAGTTGAGTGAGTGTCTTATTTCTTCCTATCCTTCACATAAATCATCCATACTTATGAGTGCATGAGTGAAATCCGCGAGAATCCGACTAATTTGTCTTGCAAAGATCGAAAGGTATTTGGTGTTTGTCTATATTACGGTGACATGAGACTTGAGCTGCGTTTTCTTTTACCCGTACTTTAAATTTGTTTTATTGGTACAATTTGGTCATTACTTTGTTATAGAGATGGATAGCTGGGATTTGTATGTGCATTAACATTAACTCTGAGTTATTCATTCGCCATTTGTATGATTGTCGTTTGTATTGTGTGTTTGTTTTGCTTAGGAGCAAGCAAAGGATTCGTTTGGGAAAGTTTGATGAGTCATATTTATATACATTTATATGCCTCCCTTTAGTTACTTTTGATATGGTTTTCGTGCTAAATTACGTTATTTGTATGCCATTTATATTAGAATGTCGATACTTCCGCGATTTGGTGTTTAATGCAGGAATAATGCATCTGTGAAGCAAAAGAATGAAATGTAGCACCGCGGAGTTGGCATGAAGAATACACGAAGCATGGCAGTGAAATCTAGAGGAATAAAGGAAGAGAAGTGAAGAAGACTACACGAAGAAAAGAGCTGAAAAGAGAGGATCCTCGATCGAGTTGATGGGCACTCGATCGAGTGGGTGTGTACTCGATTGAGTCACCTATACTCGATCGAGTATACCCCGTTCTGATGACTTTCCATGCAAGTTTTTGAAGTCGATTTATGTTTATTATAAATACCCAATTCGTGCCCTATTGTATTATTACGTCTTATTTACTCTAAAAACTCCTAGAAACCCTTAGTTTAGTTTTGTTTCTACTGTTTCGGATCTAAGCACTCTCTAGTTATGGTATTACTAATCTTTCTTTAGTTATTGTTAATTCAAAGTTCTATTTTATTCAATTACTCTCTTAATCATCTTATTATGTCTTTAATTATGTTTTCCCTTTATCCTATATATTGTTGTAGTTCTTATTAGTATGAGTAGCTAATATTATAATCTAGGGTGAATGGGGATCTAGGTTGTTAGAAGGGGGTTTAATTAATGAATTGATAGTTAAACTGCTTCTTTGTTGTTGTTCAGTTATTGTTTTGAATCTAGTTGATTGATTGGTGCAGGATTGATTAATTAGTGTTGCAAATTAGGATTTTCACCGACCGGATTAAAACTAGTATAGGCTGCGTTAACTGAATAGAACTAATTTAATGATAGCGACCGCATGTTAAGTTAGATCTAAAGGGGCATATTAGAATCGACCGATCATATGACCTTAAGCAACATAAATTGCTCTTTTAATGAATTAAATCTCACCCCCGGATAACTACCTAGTGAACTTGATCCCTAGACCTCTTAAATCTTATTGAATTCATCTTTTACTTTATTGCAATTAGTTTTAGTAATCAAACTTTCAGAACCCCAGAAATTGTTACCTTAAGACGGACTTAGATAAAAACGAACTAGAACATTAACGCCTCCCTGTGGATTCGATACCTGTCTTTCCACTAGCTATTAGTTAGTAGTAATTTAGGATTATTTTGATATAGGTGATACGACTTTAGCCTATTTAGGGACGCCCGGACCGAAACGAAGAGTAGGCGGAGACACCCCTAGAGAGATACTCTGACCGAAAATGGCTGGAGTAGGCGTGGACACCCCTAGAGGGGCTCCTAGACCAAAATAATGGAAGTAGGCAAGGACACCCCAAATAGAACCTTGATCGAAAATTCCGGAGTAGTTAGGGACACCCGTAAAGGGACGACCCTGGCAAAACGAATTAAGAAGGGACACCCAGTCTTAGGCGAGAACCCACATGCAAATCAAGGAAGAGACCAAAGCACAACATTCAAAAAAACAAATGTTAGGAAATGTTAAAAGCAAACTGGGCCTTATAAGTTCGAGCAACTACAGGAAGTCAACTCCTAAATCGGCGGTCCTTCGCAAAAAAGAAGATAAAAGGTAGGCAGGAAGAGGACCAATCATGCCCCCACTAGAGGAAGACCCATCCGTGTCTTGAAAACTCGGATAAGGTTGTCCCGGCACAGAGCACGACAGCAGGACGACAGCCCGAATCTCATTTAGGGGATGAGCCTTCCGGCCTCGAATCAACATTATTTTGGGGATGAAGAGCTCCATCTTCCCCAGAATCTTGATTCGCGGCCTCGGAAACAGGGGAAACTACACCCCCTCGGGTCCAGGAGCCACGACCTCGCCAAAAACAACTTCCTCGTTATCGACAACAGCTAAAAGGTCATACCGATTCCAGTCAAAGTTCGGATCAACCTGAGCAATGCGATCACGCATCTCCTTCTTGCAATCCTCAAGGCCTCTAACTACCGTTGGATTTAAGAACTCCTCTAAGAAAGCAACGATCTCTTCTACCTCTATCTGAAGCTCAGCAATGCGAGATGCCATTTCGGCCTTCGACTCACAGGGAGCAGCTCGTGGTTCTTCAAGCTCAAACGATACCCCCTGGTTAATCAAACTAACTCGGGCCAACTGAGCTATCGCCTCCCCACCTTTTCGCTAGGAGTGAGCAAGCTGACCCTGCAAGTTAGAAGAAGTCATTCTCAAAGCCACCACTTAAGTCTCAACGTCCCTCCGGGACGCATCAGAGCGAGACAACCGCTCCTCCAAAGAGCCAACTATAATACCTTCCCTGTTTAGGGACCCGTTGACTGACCTAGTGACCATTGGAGGCCCTTAGTAACTAGAATACTCGACCGAGTATATCCATACTCGACCGAGTACCTCGTCTGACATTATTTTAATATAAAACGCGGTGACTATAACATAATCCATTTCCACGATTCATCTTATCGTTTCTAAACCTAAACCCTCTTTCCCTCATCTCTCTCTACCCATCTTAAGTAGCCTTGAACCCTAATTTGGAAAGGGGATAGCCTATGCATGAGGTCGTCGAGTCGGGTGTCGCCGCCTTCGGCATCGTTTTGTCCTTCGAGGTGAGTTCATGAATAATTGTTTATTTTACAGTAGATCTTGAATAGCTTAGTGATAGGGTACGGTTGTTGTTTATAGGATACGATATGGAGTCTTGCTTGATGCGATGTGATTGATGCGTTCTATGGAGTTATGAAAAGGTAGGGTTTTCCCTACTCAGTTGATTGTATAATTGATTTAAGATTGGTTGTGGTTGGTTGTGTAACATGTATCATTTGGATTTAGATTGATTGAGTTTATATTGTTGATTGGTATTATTGTTATGGGACCATTTTCGGGAGATGGTTCCAACCCCATGTTCGCCTATTGTGGCTCCTGTCACAAGAGCGATGTGCACATTAATGATCTGGGTTCGCTCGTTACGATGAGCAGGGATTTAATGGGCAAAGCTGCGATCCCCCACCGGCGGTGTGGGTTACCTGTTGTGATTTGTAACCTGGAAGGGCTACACAGCATTGTTGTGAATTCTTATTTTGATTGTGCAGTTGACTGGCGCCATTTTATTATTTTCAAAACTCTGGTGATCCATTCGGGGATGGTGAGCAGTTGGTTTAGCAGGTATTGGATATTGATGTTGCTCATGGGATATGGACGGGATCCAGTCATCACGCTGTTTTAGCTAGCTGTTGTTGTCACCTTAAACTTTAGTCCTTCACTTCTTTTTATTTTGGATATGTATCTCTTTTGGTTTGTATTTGTTTAAACAGCGGAATACATTTAATAATTGTTCTTTTATGGTCTATTTGATATACTTACCTCGGGAAACCATGATGATAACGCCCTTACTTATTAGGGAAGGCCTGGTTAAGGCTCCTTGGTAAGTGGGGGTGTTACAAAGTTGTATCAGAGCGATGATTTTGGAACTTGAACCAATAAACCAAATGAATGTAGGGTCTCAAATTAAAATGAACCTGGTGTATGTGTGTTAGGAGCCCTCTTACGTTGGTTTTGGGCAGAATCCCGGCCCCAACATGCTTAAGCAAGCAACTTCGCGTGGAGTAAATGTGTGGGATTATGTGTGTGTGTGTGTGTGTGTGTGTGTGTGTGTGTTGAATGTATGATGTGTGGTATTCTTGGATTTCATAATGTGTTTTGGTATAAGTTGAAATGGTTATGATGCAAGAATTGGTATGTGATGGTGCATGTGAATGAACTTGTGTGATTAGCTTAGGGTTCTATGCATGTTAGCTATGACAAAAGAAGGAACCAGTGGTTCAACGGTATGGTAAGAAAATG
This sequence comes from Silene latifolia, assembly GCF_048544455.1. NCBI lineage: Eukaryota > Viridiplantae > Streptophyta > Magnoliopsida > Caryophyllales > Caryophyllaceae > Silene > Silene latifolia. The sequence continues at coordinate 13,715,581 of NC_133538.1, read as the reverse complement.
TGTTTATATTATATGTGAATGGCTTGTGATATTGATTTATGAAGTATATGGAGTGGATACTTATGTACATCTAATGGCATGGGTAGCTTTAATCATGTTTGAATGCTATGGGGTGGGCGTAGCATGGTAAGTTCTACGGAAAGAGTTATGCGGGGTACGATGTATTTTGTACTAGTAAGTCGAATAGGTGCGAATTGTTGATAAGTTGCATGGTGAATGATAGCAATAGGACCTAAATGTGACGAGTTCTGAATATGTTTAGACTCCAAACAATGTTAATCGTTTTGCAGGGAAGATTCTATGTGATGTTTACAAAAATCCATTACTGTTTGAGGATACTCGACTGAGTACATAGGGTATTCGACCGAGTACGTCCACACTCGTCCGAGTACTCAGAAGTCAGTAGCTGTGATAATATGCAATTCTGAGTACTCGACCGAGTAGGCGCGAGTAATCGACCGAGTAGAGGCTACTCGGCCGAGTATGTCTAGTACTCGACCGAGTACCCCAAAATCAGCCGGTTCAGCTCTAATTTTTTTGGAACACTTCTATCCTATTTCACGACTCATACTCTTCATATCACCCTCAAAAATTTTCAAAATTTTCTCTCACAAAGTGAACCTTAGTGATTCTTGGCCATCTTGCTCTCATATTTATCCTTTTGCCTTACACTCTTGCAATCAATTTCCAAACTAAGGAAATGCATCTTTAAAAAAAAAACCTTTTGTTTTCATCAAATCGATTGTGTAAGTTGCCCCAAATCTAAAAATTTCTACTCTTTTAATTCAAAGAATCATGTTAGAATGTTGTTAATTTGGTAGTAGTTACTTCAATTAATCGGTTCACATATGGAAAAGATGATTTCTAAGCCCAAAATTCCCAATTTTGTACCGAAAATTTTCTAGAGTTTGCCCCAAAGTTTTGATTTTTACCACTTGGAATTCATGTAGGATACCTATAGAAGTTTAATTGGTGCTAGTAATGTTCTACCAAGTGATTATTTTGTGTCTTTTGATAGAAAAATCCGTCTTAAACTTCGTCTTAAAAGAAAACAAAACTGAAAATCCCTCTTGATATTGTGTGAATTCCGAAAAATTCTTGTTGAATGTGTATTCTTGTAGCATGCCAAAAGCTAGAGCACCTCCCAAGAAGAGAACCAGCGCCAATACCATGATAGAACAAGGACAATCAAGTTAGGAGCCTCTTGTTCCCCCGGTTGACAAATATCCTACGATATTATTTGCTGACTTTGAACAACGGGCTGCTTCTGTGGCCTTAATAGGTCGTACCATGAGGCCGACTCGATGTGTGGACCCGGGAGTCTTGAAAGACTTGAGAATTGAGTTGGATATAGTGAATATATTCGAAATCTTGGGAATGGAGGGGTTGTACCACCTCCGTAAGAATACCTACCCTTTTATTACCTTAGAATTTATGAGTTCATTTAACTATGATGTGGGTGGAAAGACCATCTGTTTTCGTCTCTTGAACGCCGACCATTCCTTGACCCTTGACCAGTTTGCGGAGCATTTAGGGTTAGAACCTGAGCAGGAAGAATACTTGAGTGATGTGGCGATGGAGACTGGGGCTCTTAGCTACCTTCCTTACATCACGGGCCGACCCGCCCCTACCTCTAGTGCCATGTTAATCAATGATGTCCAACATGCGTCCCTTCGCATCTTCTTGAGGATGTTGACTTGCTTGATTTATGGTCGGAATGACGCAAGCAAGTTAAACTCCCATGAGGTGATGCTTTTGATGTCCTACCTCAACCACTTTCGGAGGGAGCGATTTTACTACAGCGCTCCTGGTGTGGTGTATGCCAACTTGGCACTTATGATCCGCTCCAAGAACCGTTACCTTAGCTGTGGGGCTATAGTGACCCGATTGGCTCAGCGACTATCTGAATTTGTAGCCCCGGCTGAGTCGACTTCTTCCTTGTTCAAGACCTCCCCTACCATAGATGAGGCTTACTTATGCCACGTGAAATGGATTAGGAGGTTGGACGATGGATCCTTAGCATGGAGGGTAAAGGGAACTAGGTGGATGAGATTGCCTGATATTGAAAAAACTACCCGTAATAGACTACTTGCGTGAGCATGACCTTGGGACTGGGGAACCAGAGCCCCAGCCACAGTTTTACCTTATCTCCCCTAAAATCCTTATGGACTAACCTGAGCCAATCATAGTTTCTAGTAAGCATAAGACTGTCCCGACACCTCGAGAGCACCGTGGAGTCAGGATGACCGAAGAGGTGGAGACCGAGCCTCCTTTCACCCCACAGAGCTTATACCCGTAACAGTACCCCTCATATCCCACAGTTCATAACCCTTGGATGCATATTAGTGAGCTCATTGAGAGGATATCTACCACCATAGTGTTAAGGAACATGCATGAGATGACACATCTGCAGAACGTGGGGACTGGCCATGCTCAGCCAGCGTGGTTGAGGGGAGTAGAAGATGATAGCGGGGTGTTCCACAGCTACGGGATGGACCGCACTGCATAGAGAGCTCCGGAAGACTATGAGTATGGTTGCCTTGCAGGGCCGTGGGGAGTCAACTACGGTAGTCAGCTTGATGATGCGGGGAGATGGTTTGGAAGTGACCACGCAGCTGGGGCATATCAGGGAGTTGGGACTTCGGGCACAGGTGGTGGGAAGGTCATGGATGAGGATGTGGGTGTCGACCCTTGAGCTCCTTTTATTTGTTGTTTGATTTGTTGGATGTTTGTTGCGGATTTCTTATCACTCTTTGACATTTGAATTTATTCGGATATGTGTAATCTGGCCATAAGGCCAAGACTTTACTTTTCTAGGTTGCTTTGTGTTTAAGACTTGATTTCTTGTGTTGTTCGATAGTTCAACCTCGTATTGCTGGTAAATGTTTGTGGTTTTATGGTGTCAATTGAGAAAAACATTGAGTTCTGCCTCCAGGTACTCGACTGAGTACTGACTACTCGAGAGAGTACCGCATACTCGGCCGATTGCTTGCAGGTACTCTACCAAGTACCCTGGGCTGGAGTATCTATTTGAATTCGTAAACCGTTGTTTGAATGTATGAGTTTGTTAAGTTTTCGTATTTGTTTTGATGAGATTTTTTGATACCGAGGTATAGATGACATGGTATTAGTATGAGGATATTGTGGCGATCCTATAACATGGTTGGGAATTGAGACGGATGTGAAATGCGATTTGGTGTGGATAGAAGCATAGTAATCATATGGTACTAGTTAGTGTTGTGAGTTGCATACGTCTTTACTATTATCTACGATTTCAACTTATATTATTTCCGCTTGATACAAAGTATGGTTATATTAGATCAATTTCGTGCATAATTATAATTGTTTGAAGAAGTGATAATTGTTAATTGTTGTGTTCAGACATGTATACCTTACTTCTACAGTTGGGAGTGAACTTCGGGGACGAAGTTCCTTTTTAAAGGGGTAGATAACATCGCGGTAAAAGAACTTGCAAAACTTCTTTAAATTGTTGCTTTTAATTGTTTAAACTGTTGCTCAAATAACTTTTAATCGTTGCTATTTAATCTATTTTAATTTCATTAGCCTTTTTTTCTAAACGATTTAGTGGAAGGGTATGGTAGTAATGTAGTTGTTTGGGTAAACACTAATGTTGATTTTGGCAACCATTGGTTTTATGGTCGTTATAATCATGTCACGGTAACTTTGTGGTGTAGGCATGTAATAATAATAATAACCTTGTAGTATATACGTTGGCGTATTTGGTGATTGCATGAGTAATACGTGACCTTTCGTATTGCCTTTTTGCGTTATGGTCGGCATGTGGGACAAATTTCGGGGACGAAGTTCCTTTTAAGGGGGGGAAGACTGTAATACCCGACCTGTTTAGGGACCCGTTGACTGAAATATTGACCATAGGAGGCCCTTAGTCGGTTACTGGTTACTATTGGAGTTTGGAGGATGCTTATTACAGTTGGATTGGATTGTATTGGATTGCATTGTTGTGAATTCTTATTTTGATTGTGCAGTTGACTGACCCCGTTTTATTGTTTTCAAAACTCTGGTGATCCATTCGGAGATGGTGAGCAGTTGGATTAGCAGGTATTGGATGTTGATATTGCTCGCGGGATATGGACGGGATCGACTCATCACGCTGTTTTAGCTAGCTGTTGTTGTCACCTTAAAACTTTAGTCCTTCACTTCTTTTCATTTCGGAGATGTATCTCTTTTGGTTTGTATTTGTTTAAACAGCAGAATACATTTAATAATTGTTCTTTTATGGTCTATTTGATATACTTACCTCGGCCAACCGTAACACCCTTAATTATTAGAGAAGGCCTGGTTAAGACTCCTTCGTAAGTGGGGGTGTTACACCAACCATCTCCTCCGCCAACTTAAGTGCAGACGCCACCTCCTCCTGTTTTTGAGACGCAAGCTGGGCCTCGCCCTCGGCATCCGCCTTGGCCTTCAATGCCAAGTCCTTCTCTTAGAGAATACCTTGGAGATCGAAAGAAGCACCCTTAATACGCCGACAAGACTAAGAAAGATACCCACAAGTAATTAGGGCCCTCTACTTAATGGCACCCATGTAATACTACGATTTTCTGGTCTTAGGTTACTCGGTCGAGTAGCCCATACTTGGTCGAGTATACTGTCTTGTGTTTTTAAACATGCTACTGATTTGAGAACACTCGGCCTAGTTGTGAGATACTCGGCCGAGTAGGTCGTACTCGGCCGAGTACCCTAGGTACTCGACCGAGTACCAGGTCTGACGGGTTTAATTTTCGCAGTTTGATTAAGGTGATTAGAAATTATATATATTTCATATTAAGATTTACTAATTCATTTTATAAAAACCTAAACTACGTTCATCACTTCTCTAATCACCCTAATCACTCCCAAGGCTAGTTGATCGATCGTGAGTCTACACTTCCGTCTTTTCGTACCGGTTTCGTTGGTAAGTCTCTAGCGCTTTGTTAATCAGTTTGTGGTTGTCTTTTAGGGTTTGTCCTAATTGATTAGGATGGGGGTAAAGGTTGACTAGTATAGTTTGTGATATTTTATTATTGTGATTCTTGCTAGGTGACGAGTTCGTAGAAGAACAGTTCTAGCATCGTTATTATTGTTGATTCATATTTGCGAATAAGGTGAGGTTTCTCTACTCAGTCGATTGCGTAATTAATTTGAGATTGTTTGTGATTGATTGATTAATATGCTGCGCTGGATTGAGATTGGTTGAGTAATATTGTGATTGGTATTGTTGTGATGAGACCATGTTCGGGAGATGGTTTCAACCCCATGTTCGCCTCTTGTGGCTCCCGTCACAAGAGGGTTGTGCACATTAATGATCTGGGTGCGCTCGTTACAAAGAGCGGGGATTAAGTGGGAAAGGCTGCGGTCCCCTACTGGGAGTGAGGGTTACCCGTTTTGATGGGTAACCTGGCAGGGCTATACACTTAGGTGTGTAGTCGGTTATTCATTACTAAGGGTGTTTGGAGAATGATATAACAATTGGATTGGTTGTATTGTTGTGTTGTGAATCCTTATCATGATTATGCAGTTGACTGACCCCATTATTATTTTCAAAACTATGGTGATCCATTTGGAGATGGTGAGCAGTTGATTGAGCTGGTATGGCTGTGGATAGCTTGCGAGTTTGGATGGGGGTTGACTCATCACCGATCGCTTAGCTAGCTTTCATTGATTGTTATACTTTAGTCTTTTTGGTTGTTTTATTGTAAACAGTTTTGGTTAGACTTTCGGTTGTATCTTTGATAAACAGTTTGTTATCTTTTAATAAATGTTCTTAGATGGTCTATTGATATACTTTACCTCGGGCAACCGAGATAGTAGAACCTTTATATGGTAGGGTGGTCTTGGTAAGGCACCTTGGTTTATGGGGGTCTTACACCCAGGTCCCCCATACGGCCAAAGATGTCCTCAGCAGGCCTGGGACACGTAGAAAGAGGATCGGGAAGCCCCATATACTTCACGAAAGAGCTCGAAGGAGGATCATCAGTTTCCGGAATAAGTACTCCCCCGTGAGGGGCAGAATCGACTTGCTCATTTCCAGGAATGACCTTGCCCTCCTCCAACATAATGTCGGACAAGTTGACAGTTGAGCAGTTGAGCCCAGAAACTCGGGGCAACTCACGTCGTCAACTAGATGAAGTGGAGGATCCTCACCCATAAGGACCCCTTTCTCAGTGAAATGCACCCTCTTAGCCAGCTGCTCCCAAGCTCAGAATTTTCTTTACGCTTACTGTTGGGCCCTAAATTATCCTGCCTGACCTGATATAGGCCAGGCAACAGCCAAAGACAACTTCCAGGCTCTAGAGATCTAAAACCAGGCATTACTCCAAGATTGACAGGCATTAAGCAGGAGTTGATTAAAGACAAAGCGAAAAATAACCAAGAACTGAAAAGATAAAGCACCAGTGCCATTGCAGGCAACAAACAAGCAGTCTCATATGTTCCCTACAAAAAAGGAAGACCAATTCCTTAAGGCAAAAATATAGGGAGCAAGTCAAAGCAACGGCTAAGAAAGAAAGCAACCATCTCCAGGGTAAATAGGGGACATTCCCTATTTACCAGGAAAACCTAAACGGCACAAAGGGATTGAAAGCAACCACCTATAAATAGAAAGTGGGGGAAGACAAGAAGGATGATCGGAGATACCATCACTTTTACTCATATATTTTGTATTCTTAAGCAATATATTCGTCTGTCACGCCCGATACAACAATACGTCAGGCTATCCAGAATCATAGTAACAATCACTCCCGGCTTGGTGCCCGTGGTTTTTCCCTTATTCCCGTGGTTTTTCTACGTATAAAATCCTTGTGTCATTATTTATTAGTTTGTTTTACATTTAATTACACCAATCAGGCAAGTTATTCGAGTTAGATCACCCTACATATAAATCCCTGGCGGACGCTCTAGATCACCGAAAATCCCGCTAAAACAATTGGCGCCCACCGTGGGGCATCTAACTCAAAAATAATCAAAAGCCCACCATCAAAATACCACAAAAAACTAAGAAAAAATGGCAGGAGATAGCATTGAGCAACAATTAGCTGCTGCCAAACAACAGTTGTTGGAGATGGAACAACTGAAACAAAAAATGATCCAGCCAAGTCAAGTGGCAAAATTGAAAGAATCGAATCCGCCTAAAGATAAATTTGGGAGAAAAAGCTTCAGGATCAAAATTGAAAGTCCAGCCTGGCACACCATTCTCCTCCATCATAAGGAACATTGACTTCTCCAATATTGGTACTCCAACTCCATCCAAAGCAGGAGAAGAAACGGACTCAGGAGAACTCCAAAGTCAAGAACTCCAAGATCAGACTAACACAGCCATTATGATGGCTATGCTCCAGGAAATCCAAAAACTTCATGAGAGATTTGAAAAGATCCCAGGAGTTCCTACCCCAATTGAAGAAGCAAATCCAGAAAGCTATGCTGATTCTCCCTTCGTGGATGAAATAGCAAAAACAGACCTGCCAAAGAAGTTTGTGATTCCCTCAATGAGAATCTATGATGGAACCACTGATCCACAAAACCATGTTGCCTATTACAAGCAAAGAATGTGGCAACATCAATTCCCAGTGAACTACGTCAAGTCCGCATGTGTAAGGGATTTGGAACAACTCGAATGGACCGCCTTGCAGTGGTACATAAAACCGCCAAATGGAAGCATCAAGTCCTTTGTCGACTGGTCAATTCTTTCAATCATCAGTTTTGCAAACAGCAGGAACTAGAGAAGAGATCGAGTGACTGTACGGGGTTAAACGAAGCCTGGAGAATCAATCGGATCATACATGACAAGATTCAACAAAGAAAAAGTATCAATCCCCAGATGTGATGTTGGAACGACCATTGAAGCTTTGTGCAAGGGCTACCCTGGATGGTGACTTTTATGATGAAATGACCATGAAGCCCCTGTCATACCTTTGAAGATGTCCAAGCACTAGCCATAGGCTATATCAGGCTGGAAGAAGACAAAGGCTACAAGACAGATAATGCTGACAACAACTCAGGATATGACAAAACCAACAGAAAAAGCTTTAACAACAAAGGAAGCAATTCCAGTGCCATCTCCTACGCAAGACCCGACGGATCGAAGTCAACTATACACATGAACAACGAGGTAACTCCTATACTTATCCTCCCTGTCCAGGAATATAACTTCTCTGTTGACATTGCAGGATTGATCAAGAGACTTGACCATATCGGAGACATTGTCAAGTGGCCAAAGAAGTCAGACAACCCCAACTCAAGAAAGGATACCACCAGATGGTGTGAATTTCACATGGACATAGGTCACACAACAGAAGAATGCCTGGGATTACGGAGACAAGTGGCTTACCTGCTAAAGAAAGGATACCTGAAAGACTTGATGCAAACAAAGAACAAGGAAGATGACGGAACAAGAAGAAACACGTAAAAGGCAACAACGTGACCTACCCCGCACCACCCATTTATGAAGTCAAATTCATCAATGGAGGATCGGAAATTTGTGGCCTGACCGGTTCAATTTGCTAAGAAAATTGCCTGGGAGTCAAAAATGAAATCTCCTTTTAAATCTATCAATTTACCTCAAATTACTTTTGACGACACGATATGCGGGGTATTCCGGACCTCCACCATGACACTTGGTAATCACCATGCAAATAGGGACCGCACGTGTCATGAGAATCCTGGTAGATGGAGGCAGTTCAGTAAACCTGATCATGCTTGATGTCCTTAAAGCAATGAAGATTGATGAGAGCCAAATCATAAAAAAGTCTAATGTCCTAGTAGGATTCAGTGGAGAAACAAGAAACACACTAGGAGAAATACACCTACCCACATATGTGGAAGGAGTATCTTCATATGAAAGATTTGGAGTCCTGATCGCTGTCATCCTACAATGCTATATTGGGAAGACCATGGATCCACAACATAAGAGCCATACCCTCTACCTATCACCAATGCATCAAAATACCAAAGTGAGAATGGGGAGTAGCAACCATTAAAGGTGAACAAAAATCTGCCCAGGAATGTTATACCGAGGCATTGAAGCCTTCCAAGACAGGTAAGTCCCTCGCCTAGCAATTACGAGACCGTCAGACAACTCATGTGGCGAAAACCAAAATGGAGACCGATCAAGTAATTTTAGACCCCGAGTACCTCGACAGGCATGTTTTTGGTAGGATCGATGTCCCCGACAATATCGACCGGAATTAGTAAGTTTTCTTAAAAGTAAATCTTCATGTTTTGCCTGGTCACATTTTGATATGACCGGAATAGATGCCAATATTATTACACATAAACTAAATGTTGATGAGTCTTATAAGCCTGTCCCAGAGAAAAGAAGAAAATTTGCCGTGAAAGACATGCCATCATCAATGAAGAAGTAGACAAACCATGGACATGGGGATGATAAGAGAAGTCATGTACCCGGTGGCTAGCCAATGTAGTGGTGGTTCAAAAGAAGAATGGCAAGTGGAGAGTCTGTGTAGATTACACAGACCTCAATAAAGCCTGTCCAAAAGACCCATTTCCACTCCCACACATAGATGCAATGGTGGATGCCACAGCAGGACATGAACTCCCGACATTCATGGATGCCTCAAGTGGATTCAACCAAATCAAGATGCACCCATCCGATCGGGAACATCCGCATTTATCACGAAAGAGGCATATCTTGCTACAAGAATGCCTTTTGGCACGAAAAATGCGGGGCAACATACCAACGCTGGTCAACACAATGTTCAAAGATCAAATAGGGGACACCATGGAAGTCTATATTGATGACATGGTAGTTAAATCAAAGAAAGCTGAAGATCATGTCAGGGACTTGGAAACAGCCTTTAAAATCCTAGAAGATTTTAATATGAAACTCAATCCATCCAAATGCCATTTCGGGGTATCCTCAGGAAAATTCTTGGGGTACATGGTCACCAAAAGAGGAATAGAAGCTAGCCCAGAACAAATAAGAGCCATACTAGAACTAGAATCCCCAAGTCACCAAAGATATTCAAAACCGACAGACGAGTTCGACCCTGAATAGATTCATTTCCAGATCATCAGTAAGATGCAAGGCATTCTATGACCTACTCAGGAAGAATAAAGCATTCAAATGGTTGCCTGAACATGAGTCAGCCTTCCAGGAACTCAAAACATACCTGACTACACCTCCGTTACTTGCCAAACCAGACAAAGGAGAACCCCCCGATCTACCTATCATCCAGAAACAAAGAATAAGTGGAGTCGACCAAAGAAGTTGATGGCCAACAACATCCAGTCTACTATGTAAGCAAAAGTCTCCTAGATGCAGAAACCAGGTATGGCCTACTTGAAAAATATGTACTTGCTTTAGTAATGTCCTGTACTAAACTTCGACCCTATTTTGAAAGTCACCCAATCATTGTAAGAACCAACTTGCCTATCAAATCTGTCCTGAGAAGGCCTGAGTGTCGGGGAAGAATGGCAAAATGGTCGTGACAAATCAAAGCACCTATGATATAACCTTTGAACCCGGGGACGGCAATTAAGTCTCGAGGCACTAGCAGACTTCGTGGTCGAATTCAAACCCTACCCTAGAACCGGACCTCATAAAAGAGGTCAACCTTCTTGACACACAAAAAAATGACCAGGAATGGATTCTCCATGTAGATGGGGCAACAAATATGAAAGGCACTGGCCTAGGATTAGTCCTAAAATCACCACAGGGAGACCCGATTGCACAGTCGTTAGTTGTGAGTTCAAAGCCACGAATAATGAGGTGAATATGAAGCCCCGATTCTTTGGATTAAAGGTATGTATAGAACTCGGTGTAGCAAACCTCAAGGTAAAAACCGACTCTCTTTTAATTTCCAATCAAGTTAAAGGAGTATATGCTGCAAAAGATTCAAAAATGATACTCTATTTGGAATATGTCAAAAACCTTTGCAAAAATTTCAAAACCTTTAACATTGACCAAATACCAAGGGACTTAAATACCCAGGCGGATGCCCTAGCCAGCCTGGGATCAAATTTCAGCCCCGCTCTTTGTGTTTGACAAAATACCCATCGTCCCTGCTGGAACCAACCATAGAAAAGCCTCGAACGAATTTGCCCTATTCGGGAAGAAACAAATTCTGGACTAAACCTTACTATGATTGGTTCCTGGGGATACTCCCGCAAATAAAAACGAAGCAAGGGCCTTGAAAATCAAAGCATCCACTTATACCATTATAAATAACACCTTGTTTAAAAAGTCTCAGACTGGACCTTACTTACGTTGCCTGGAACCAAATGAAGCCAGCCAGGTCATAGAAGACATACATAATGGCTACTGCGGAAATCATAAAGGTGGAAGAAGCCTGGCAAGCAAAATTCTCGGAGACAGGCTACGCCACGGCCAACCCCGAGAGTCGATCGCATAGCATACGCTCGAAATGTGAAGCTTTGTCAAATCCATTCCCCTACATCCATCAACCATCGAACTACTACATTCCATCTCCCCCTGGCCATTCATGAAATGGGGCATGGACATAGTAGGAAAGCTACCTCAGCGCACGGACAAAAAGTCTTTATGCTAGCAATGACCGACTACTTTTCCAAATGGATAGAGGCGAGACTCTTACTGTGCAAGTCAAAGAAAAAGATGTCATATCATTCATCAAAAGAAATATCATATGTAGATATGGAATACCTTCATAAATAGTCTGTGATAATGGGACACAATTTGTGGGAAAAAGAACTAATTTAATTTCGTGCACAATGGAATATCAATTTAGTCACATCTACACCAGGCTACCCTAAAGCCAACGGCCAAGCAGAATCAAGCAACAAAGTAGTAATCAGTTGCACGAAGAAAAAGCGAAAAAGAAGAAAAGGAAGATGGGCGTAAGAGCTCCCCTAGTTCTATGGGTCGACAGGACCACACCAAAACGACCACGGGCCAAACACCATATTCCCTGGTCTATGGTCGTGAAGCGATAATACCAGTGAAATTCATGTGCCAACTAATGAAGCACGACCTAAACACAATAGAAGAAAACAGACCCCTATTACAAGATAACCTACTCTTAACGGAGAGGAACCGAGAGATGCGGCCAAAGTCGGGATAGCCGCCTACCAATGCATGAAAGAGCTTAAGTTACAACAAAAATGTCAATATCGAGTATTCAAAGAAGGAGACCTGGTATTAAGGAAAGTTTTCCCAAACACCAAAGAAAAGAATGCAGGCAAACTAGCCCCTACATGGGAAGGCCCGTACTTAATTGATTCAATAGTGGGACAAGGAGCTTACAGTGCTACAACTTTGGAAGGAGAAATGATCCCCGGATCTTGGAACATTCTCCACTTAAAACTATTTCATATCCGAGAAGCGGGTAAAACTACTCACCCTATATACATGTGCTAAGTTTCATACCTGCTATGTGCTAAATTACTTGCCTATCATTCTTAATTTCACCTAAAACTTTATTTCAAATCCTGAAAACTTGTTTTACGCCTTCTTTTCACTTATTATATGTTATACTTTAGGCTTAAACAAATGTTCAGGATTGAGGGCCACTCCACCCAACCTGAACAACATTTCTAAAAATGCTCTAATTTGGCACCGCCGCTCGACCCGAAAAATAAACCGAGCTCAAGGTACATAAAAAGACAAGTACAAAGGTGGAATAGACCATAGTACTTGTCAAAAAGCCCTCCCGACAGTGAGGGCCATAAGCCCTCCCGACCAAGCAACCACCCTCATTCTTAAAAGCCCTCCCGACAGTGAGAAAAAAGCCACCATTCCCCATAAACACGGGAATGAGGGCCATAAGCCCTCCCCGACAGGCATTATTCTAACAAAAATATCACATGAATATACAGGTACAAATTCCAAATAAACAAAGAAAGAAAATCAAGAAGGGAAAGGACATATATATTCAAACCTACCCAGGAATACATCCTTCCAGTGCAAAAAGAACACACCGTTCATTCAGGCCAAGCCAACAAAAACCAAAACAAATCCTAAATCATTTGTTCAGGGAACATCCCCCCTTGAATAGGCCAAAACAACACAAACAAAAAACAAAAAATATTTCAAACTAGCCCACCTTGGACACAAGAGCGAGCCAATCCCCTCATCGTTGACCTCTTCTTCTTCATCTCCATCCCCTTCAACATCACTATTTTTCCCTTTAGATGGAGGAGAGTCCACCTCCTCATCAGCATGCAACTTACAAAGCTCAGGATACGTGGTATTGAGATCACCCAATTCGATCGGGATTCCAAAAAGGCCTCGACTTCAAGCAGGCTCTTTCATAGCATCCACACGACCCTTGCCAAAGAAATACAATGCAGCATCTTTATACCTGGCCCGAACCTCGTCCTCTCCACAGACCAATTCTTCATTTACTTTTAATCGCTCCGCATAGCCTCGCTTTTCACCTTCAATTCCTCCCCGGGCAATATCAAACTTGGCACGAAGAGCTTTCAAGGCATCCTGAGCAGATTTCGGCCTAGCAGACTCCACCAAAGAACCGAGCCTTCCCCGCCTCATTATCCTCCTTCAACGAATGATTCTCACCTTGGACACCTCCAAATCGCTTTAAATTTGTCAAAGCATCTTTTTTCAAGATTTGTACCTCCCAATCCAAGGCATTTTTTAGACCATGGATTGATTCCAGTTGACAGCACTCCTCAAAGACATCATTAACATTCTAAAAACAAAAGAAAATGCCCATCTAAGCCACAAAAGAAAGAAAACACACACAAAAACCCACAACAAACAAAGACAAAAAATATATACCTCCTGAAGCATGGTAACCAGGTTGGCAAAGATAATCCCGGAACGATACATAGCGGCCAAAGCACGAGCGAAGCCTCCTCCGCTCGGTACTTAAAATAAGGATCATCAACCACAAAAGCCCGAGCCCGAATTTGATCCTTAGCAAACCGGACCTCATCCATACGAGCCCCGACTCCCCGACCTCATGAACTCCTCCCAAAGACTCATCCACTCTCTTCCTCTTCTCGGGACGATCACTTTCATCCACAACCTTTTCGAGCGATACCAACCGAGCTCCCCGCACGATTCCGAATTTGAACAAAGACTATCACTCCCCGTTGCCTCACTTTGCTCTTTGACTTCTCCCCCGTAATTTGAGAAACCCCGCCTTCACCAAAGAGAGACCAAAACTAGCAATCTGGCGAAGCCCCGGTAGCCGCACGACGAGTTTCTAAAATCGCAATAAAAGCATGGATCCAATACAGAAAACAGAATGACAAAATAAGCAAGAGAACTTACTCCCTGATGAAGATGCCCCTGGAACCTTAGTGCTCTTCACAGGCTTATAAGTCCTCAACTTAGCCTTCTTAAAACGAGGCATAGCAGCTTGCCCTGCAGGCGTGCCAAGCCCTCTCCTCTTCAGCAACGCCATAAACGCGTTATCCGGTCACCGATCCTCAAAGATCGGGATTATTCACCCAATCATTTACTAAAAGAAAACATGGGCAAAGTAAGTAAACTCTCCAAAAAATACTATTACCAAACCAAAAATTATGCAGGAAAGAAAGATTACCTCCTTCAACAGCTGGATAATTGAGATAGTCCAGGTCAGGGGCAATTGAATCAGCCTTGATAAACATATAAGTTTGAGCCCAGCCTTTATCATCCCCTGAATCAAAATTGGTGATCAGGTGAGCCATCTTTGACTGACCGAAAATTGAACCTCCCAAAGAGAATGACTCTTCGGATGATAAACATTCTTAAAATCATCCAGAGTAATAACCAACTTATGCTTAGAACATAAATGCTCAATAGAATGGACAATCTTCCAAACCATTGGCATGAGTTGAAACGGAGGAACCCTAATAGCCCTAACCACCTCCCATAAAAAGGAGAAAGGGGAAGTTGACCACCACCCCGAAAGCCCACTCAAAAATACGTAACCAACCCGGCTACTCCAATTAGCCCCGATAGGACCATTCTCGGAATCAAACCTCACCCCATGAGGAATGAGACCCCTGCCCTTGATATAATGCTCAAAAGCAGGTTTCAGTTGATTAGCCTCATGGAAAGAGACTGCTAAAGCCTTATTAGGAGAATACTCAACCCCCTTATAAGACATGGACAGAATCTCTGGAGGAGGAACAACCTCCACCACGTCATCCTCAGGAATGACTTCAGGGACCCCCTCAACCTCAGCAGAAGCCATTTCAACTTCAACAGGAACTTTTTCAATCTCAAAGCAGAGCCTTTGAAGTCTGCCCTTCTCCCGCCACCACCATATATTATTTTTTTCTAAAAGATGAAATTTTGCAAAGGAAGAATTTTTTAGAAAGAGAAAGAAGAAAGTTAGAGATTGGAATGTGAAGACATACACGAAACAAACAAGATATTTATAGCCGCAAAACCATAACGGCTAGGAAAGCAAGTGGTTAAGATCAATCATGACTCTCCTAGGGTTTTGTGAACCTACCCTATTTATGGCAAGTAACCGTTACAAGAAGTTGAAGCAAACTCAAATTTAATCCGATAGAAAGTCCCCGCACAAATCACTTGCCTGGCCCAAATTTTTATCTCCTCATTCCTGGCCGGACCCAATAAAGGAATAAGAAGATAAGGGGCAATTGTTGGGCCCTAAATTATCCCGCCCGACTGATATAGGCCGTGCAACAGCCAAAGACAACTTCCAGGCTCTAGAGATCTAAAACCAGGCATTACTCCAAGATTGACAGGCATTAAGCAGGAGTTGATTAAAGACAGGCGAGAAATAACCAGCAGCCTGAAAAGATAAAGCACCAGGCCATTGCAGGCAACAAACAAGCAGTCTCATATGTTCCCTACAAAAAAGGAAGACCAATTCCAGAAGGCAAAAATATAGGGAGCAGTCAAAGCAACGGCTAAGAAAGAAGCAACCATCTCCGGGTAAATAGGGGACATTCCCTATTTACCAGAAAAACCTAAACGGCACAAAGGGATTGAAAGCAACCACCTATAAATAGAAAGTGGGGGAAGACAAGAAGGATGATCGGAGATACCATCACTTTTACTCATATATTTTGTATTCTTAAGCAATATATTCTCTGTCACGCCCGATACAACAATACTCGTCGGGCTATCCAGAATCATAGTAACAATCACTCCTGGCTTGGTGCCCGTGGTTTTTTCCCTTATTCCCAGGGTTTTTCCACGTATAAAATCCTTGTGTCATTATTTATTAGTTTGTTTTACATTTAATTACACCAATCAGGCAAGTTATTCGAGTTAGATCACCCTACATATAAATCCCTGGCAGGACGCTCTAGATCACTGAAAATCCTGCTAAAACACTTACCATCCTCGGGACTAGAGCTAATTACAACAACAAAGCTACTCCGCCCAGAGACACTAGCGACAAACTCCCTTTAAGAGTTCGACAACGACTCCCATCCCGATGAGCGAGGGGCAAAGCATGTCGGCCCATATGAGATGTCTGTTTCAGGATGCCCGAGGCAGAGAGTACCGGACTGGCAACTGGCTCAACCGCCCAACGAGATCGGGTCACAGGTCGAACCCCAAACGAGGGCTCGCTATGATCACGATCCAAAGATCAAGGCACCGCCTGAGCCAAAGAACGAGTCACATGCACCCGACGACAGCTCCGACTAACCATATTCAAAGTCGCTTCCCAATCCCAGCTGGCATGCCTTATCAAATTGTCAAGGCCAATTTTATTAAGATCTTGCGTGATCGGAGGAATCCACTTAAGGACTTCCCGGTATGCCGAAACCCCAATCATCCTAAGTTCATCGACCATGAATTCCGTAGCGCAAGGCTCTGCAGGATATAGTACATGCATCAGGAAGACAAAAGAAAAAATTGGAAAACTCAATGGTTAGCAAAGCAAAATAAAGAGGATCGGTTAACGACCCTCCCGTACCTAATCGTAAGGTCGGAACCAATCCCACCCGACAAAGGAAATCATCTCTCAGAATCAAATCAGTAGAAGGCATGACCTTCGCCTCATCGGAGAGGGCGGCCAAAGGAGAGGAAAAACCAGCCTTCTTATAATCAACACCGAGGCACGCGCCATTCCTAAAATGCTTCGGAAGCCTCCAACCTGGAGGACACTTGATGTAGAAGAAGCGAGATTTCAGATCCTTCACACCGTCCACCGCCAGAAACACGGTTAGATAGTCAAGACCCTTCATCAGAGTATACCAGGACCTGGTCAAGGTAGGGGTCGCCTTCCTAACGACCACGCACCTCTTGAAGACCTCCAAAGAAGGTGTCAGCCCAGCAAAGAGACATCGCCAAGCAAAGGCGACCAAATTCCGAACGGACTGAGGAGTCACCTGACAAAGGGCCATATTCGCCCTAAAGAAGAACTCCTCGACGAAAGGTTCCAAAGAAAACCAAAGACCGAACACCAGATGATGCAAGTAGACCGCCATGTAACCAATGGGATAATTACACACTATCTCAGTTTGGGTCGGAAATTTATTGTCATACTCAGAAAAAATATCGAAATTGCGATAAACAAGCTTTTGCACGTACTGAAGTTGAACCCAACTCCCAAAAGCATAATCAGGGTACGAATGAAAGGCAAGGTCGTACTTAACCTTATCCAAGGTACGACAGACAGAAACCATAACGTCGAGGCCCCAGATTTGGGAGGGCCCCGACACGTTGATCGGTTCGATTTCAAGAAGTTCGTCGTCTGAATCATCGATGTCGGTCGCCGACCCCCCATCACGAGCACCAAACTCTGCAAACTGGTCGGGGTAACCAAGACGGGCAACGGATCGACCCAATGGAGCGTCACCCAAAAAGCCGGAAACGTCATACGAGTTCCTCCGACCAACGCCAGATGAATCCATCTCACCGGCAACTTTAAAGTCCATCACGAAAAAATCAAAGTAAGGGACGAACCAATCGACCTGAAAATTGAATGATGGTGGACAACGGAAGATCGAGTAGAGAGGGAATGAATCTAGTCTCTGAAAAATTTCTGAGCGAATTTTTGAAAAGTGCGAAGATAATGAGGATAAAGCAATTTATAGGGTGAACACAAAGCCCTAGATTCTGCGGATATACAACGCGCGGGGGCAACAAAAATACATACGTCATCAGACACGCATCAAACATCCATAAAGAAAGAAGCGGAACGATTGCAAGCAAGAAAAACATAGCCGTCCCTTTTAGTTTGAATTATGAAGATCGATAATTGCGAAACATGTAAGGAAAGTAAGCAAAAATAAAAGATCTCGAGCTGACGAGCAGACGCCGAGCCAAGATCTTATTGAAATTGCACCATTACAAAATTACACAAGTGATTACAGAATACATCTGATACAAAGATAAAAGAGCTCGAGCTGACAAAGAGACGCTGAGCCAAGACTTTATCTAATCCGAGAAGTCTCCCAGAGGGTACCCCAGCGGAGACCCACCGAAGAAACTATCCGATCGGCAATATGGAGACTTCCTATCAAAAGAATCATGCGAAGATGACAAGTCTAAGTAAGGAACCAGAGAGCCACCCTCTACCATCAGAGCCGGGGGTAAGAGACAAGAGATTAAGAGTCTGAGCCATGGCATGAACAGCTGCCTCGGCCCTCGCCTTATCCACGTCAAAGATGGCAAACTGATGCAATATTGCAAACAAATGGACCTGAGCTCGCCTATGACTCTCCTTCCAAGGTAAAGCAGCCTTAATCCTCTTTATCCGAAGTCGAAGCAAAAGCCCGAGAAAGAAACGAGGCATAAGCTAAAGACGGGGGAAGGAATGAATGATTGGGAAAACAGGGGATGACAAGATCAAACCTCGGGGTGAAATTTCTCCACTTATAGCGAGACAATCACCGGACGGTCCATAAATTGCAAAAAAGGGGAAATCAATGCGGTCTCACCAACTTTCCAGAGTAGTAAAGAGGAGGAGACCCAACGAAACCTATTCAAATGATTGAATAAGGGCCCACAAAATCAAAGATCCAGACACGGAAAGAAATAGAATGACACAAATTGATATTTTATTCGACACAATTCTGAACATTACAAAAATTACAAACGCCGACTGTACAAGGCAAGACAGCAAATGAAAAAGCTAAAGCTACGACGACCGGCAGGAGATCTTCAAGTAGTAGATCTTCGACAAAGTAACAAAGTACACTGGACACTTCACTTGAAGTCCACGGATTAAGCCACCCCGATCACGCTGTCACACGTGAGAGAGGACATTATCCTAAGATACTTGATCGACTTGAAGGCCCGGCCAACTCAATCGGGCGCCAAAGGTCAAAACCGCTGAGAAGACAGACCTCCAAGCCAACACATACCCGGAGACATGCACAAACCTCAGAGTAAGGGTATGTCCGAAGGAGTGACGACCGCAAGGAAAAGCTCACCCGATATGAAGCCCCAGCCAAGGAGGAGAGAGGCCGCTCTGAAAGAAAAGACAACCGAGAACATGGGTAACCAAACGACGTAGGAGGAAAATGAAAACCAAAACAGAACCCACTCTCTGTTAAGGCGTTGACGTCCAGAAAAACCCATCTCGGCTACCGACACAAAGCTGGATCTCCACCGACCGCAGATGCTACAGTCCACCTTCGGTCAGCGAGAGAACGAATACCCTCCGCTTCTAACTTGCATCTCCCAACGAGCAACATGAAACAAGGTGGTAGATCATCTGACAACACCGTCACGACAACGGTCAGATGTTACGCATAATTCTCATCCAAAACCAGATGAGTAATGGAAAAAAGAGGAAATCCATAAGGAAGCATTACGAGGGCCGTCATGGCGATTTGTGTTTTCTATGAGATGAATTTTCTTGATAAATTAGAACCCCTCGATCTCCCCATGAGCAGAGATAAACGGAGGAGGCCTACATCGAGAGAGAAAGGAGTGAAGGAATCATGCTCTTACACCCATTTCCGCTGAAGTGCGTAATGAGTTATGCAAAAACCCTAGGCGACAACGTTCCTATTTATAGGAAAAGCCAAAGATGGAATAAATGCAGTCAACCCGTACCGAATCCCCTGAGAAATCAGAGGGCGAAATGTGTACAAAAAGCAAAAAAAACGGCTACAGATTCAAAAACAAACTGAATCAGGAAAGGCCAAATGGAAGAGGAGTCGAATCTACAATCAGCATATCAGCCGATCAAAAAGAAAAAGAGGGTTGAATGCATGCATCTACCAAGAGAATACATAAGGAGGTCGTCTAGAAAATTAGGTTCGAGCTCGCCTACCGAAGAGACTGCAGGACACTTCTCCTCCTGCCAAGGGTCTCTGTGGCGAGAAAACCTTATGTCCAAGAGGAAGCCGATTCTGGAGAGCCCGGCCCTTCCCCTGAATCAGAGGGGGAGGACCGGCTCGACGAGTCCTAGTCAAACCGACTCTTCAGATGCCCCTTTAACTTCGCCCTATACTTCCGAACCAGCTTCACAGCCATGCTACAGCAGTTAAGAGAAGTCTTGATCGAGGTCACTGTTGGATGTCCCAGGAACAAGCTGACCCTTAGGCGATGAAGCATGTACTGTAATCATTGCACCTCCCTCTAAAACATCCAACCGGAACTAAGGCTGGACAAATCCGCCTTAAGTTCCACAACGTCCGCAGGGGAAAACCCACGAGGAGACAGGGATCGGCTCAGCATGCGAATAGTAGACAGTGAAGAACTGTCCGACA
Organism: Silene latifolia; assembly: GCF_048544455.1. NCBI lineage: Eukaryota > Viridiplantae > Streptophyta > Magnoliopsida > Caryophyllales > Caryophyllaceae > Silene > Silene latifolia. The sequence goes on along the minus strand of NC_133538.1, from coordinate 13,694,962 downwards.
AACAAGGGCACGAATCGCCAATAGACCGAGTGACCACCATATCACTATCGGCGTCGATCGAAATCAAACAAAAACAAGAGGGTACAATGTAAACTTTAGGGAGCTCCCAGAGAGTGTTCCCAAGAAGAAGTAAGACATAACCTTTTATAAACATGCGGTATAGAGAGGTAAAAATTCTCTATTCATTTCTCACGAGCAAAAGGGATGAAGGTACAAAGATTACAAAAGAAGATACTCGACTCCTAAGTACATGATGCAGTCTGTCACGGACAAATAGACAAAAACTCTTACACTAGGACTCCAGCGACATAGGCACTCTGACTGCCTTGAACAGAGATAGTGTGACACCCCGCGATAAAGCGGAAAGTATAACTAATAAATTTAAGCGTAAATTATAGATTGTTTGAAACTTTTATTTACTAGTTAAGGTTCAACATGCGGGATGGACTCCCATTACCACAAAGGCACATCCAACGGTTATAGCAAACCTCCGGGTCTCTTATGCTAAATCATCATTTGTTGACAAGTGAGGCATCTTCCAACATAAGTCATAATGTCATTCTTCATGTTAGGCCACCAAAATTGAAGCTTCGAATCCTTATACACCTTGTCTCCTCCGGAATGAATTGAATAAGGGAATAGATGAGCTTCATCAAGAACTCTCTTTCTCAAATCAACGGCATCGGGGACATACATGCGGCCTTTGTAACGAAGATATCCACTAGCATCAATCTCACAATCTTTAACTTTCCCTTCAAGAAGCTTGGTTTGAAACCTTTTGAAAGTAGCATCATCCACTAAGTTATCATGAATCTCATGAAGAAGAATGGGTTCGGCAACCATAGCACCAAGGTAATCCAAACCACTATCCACAAGTTGCAAACTTTACTTACGATACTCGGTACAGAGGTCATCGGGAAGTACACGGATAGCACTTAAGGAATGAGTCGACTTTCTACTAAGGGCATCAGCAACTACATTTGCCTTTCCTTCATGATATAACAACTCCACATCATAATCATTCACCAACTCCAACCATCATTATTGCCTCATATTCAACTTCTTTTGGGTGAAAATATACCTCAAACTCTTATGATCAGTGTAGATACGGCAATGAACTCCAATGAGGTAATGTCTCCGCATCTTTAAGGCATGAACAATGACGGCTAACTCAAGATCATGAGTGGGGTAGTTCACCTCATGAACTCTCAATTGTCGTGAAGCATAAGCAACAACTTGATGAGTCATAATTATATACATATTTATGCCTCCCCTTAATTACTTTTGATACGGTTTTCGTGCTAGTTTATATCATTTACATGCCTTTTATGTTAGAATGTCGATACTTCCACTATTTGAAATTTAATGCAGGAATGATTCATTTAAGGAGAAAAAGAATGAAATGGGCATCGCGGAGTAGGCATGGAGGAATACACGGAGCATGGCACGGGAATCCATAAAAATGAAGGAAGAGTAGTTAAGAAGAAAACACGAAGAAAAGAGCAGAAACAAGTGATGCCTCGATCAACTATGGCCGGGCTTGATCGAGAAACTTGGTGATTTGATCGAGTACATTTGGGCTCGATCAAGGAACCATATGATTCTATATTTTCCGCAATTTTTCTTAAGTCGGTTATGTTTTAATATAAATACCAAAAATCGTACCCTAGTTTTTTGACGCCTTATTTACGTCTTATTTTACCTAGTTTCGGATGGCTGCTCTAAAATTCTCTTAGAATACTTTTAGTTTAGATTATTTATTATTTGCATCGGATATATTGTTCTTCATTACGGTATTGTTCTAATCTTTCCTCAATTATTAATTTCATTGCTTGTTCATCTTTTATGCTTTTAATCATGTTGTTCATTAATCTTATTGTTGTTATTCCCTTTATCATGAGCAGCTAAATCTTTTATCTAGGGTGAAAGGGGATCTAGGTTGTTAGAATAGGGTTACTTATGAATTGATTGTTAAATTGCTTTTGATTGTTGTTTAATTATCATCTTAAATCTAGTTGATTAATTACTGATCAGAATTGATTAATTCGTCTTATATAAACTAGGATTTTCACCGACCGGGTTAAGACTAGTATAGGCCACGATAATTGAATTAGACCGACTTAATGATAGCGATAGAATGTTGAGTTAGATCTAAAAAGACATATTAGAATCGACCGATCGTATGACTTTCAACAATATAAATTGTTCAATCAATGAATTAAACCTTACCCTTGGATGAAGACCTAGTGAACCCGATCCCTAGACTCTCTTAATATATTTGAATTCATCTTTTATTTACACTGCTATTAGTTGCTAGAAATCAAACAATCAAACCCCCATAAAATTGTTACCTTTGAGACAAATTTAATTATTAGCAAACTAGAACAATTAACTCGCCTCCCTGTGGATTCGACCCTTTCTTGCCACTAGCTACCAGTTAGTAGTAAAATTTAGGATTTATTTTGATAGGCCAATGACTGAAAATAACCTTATCAAATTTGGCGCCGTTGTCGGGGAGGCAACAATTTTGCTGTTTGTTTTTGTTTACTTTTGTCTTTTGTCTCAGGGAGTGTTAGTTCCTTGAGACAGTTTGATCTTTTCTTGTTGTTTTCGTGTATACCCAGGTCTAACAGGTTAGAGATTATACCTTTTGATCCCGAGCCAGAAAAGACTTTTCGGTACAGGCGAAAATTTCAAAGAGAAGTAAGTCAGGTGGAAGAGTTGAGTACACTTGACTACAAGCGGTATACTTTCGCAGAATATTCATCCTTTGAAGAGGACACTCTTATTTCTGCACCAGTTACTCCTACAACATCAAAGATGCCGACCTTGGCAAGTCACTCCGAACCCATGGTTGATTCTATTCCTAAAGGCTTCAAGCTCCCTACCATTGATAAAGGGACTTTTGAGATCAAGCCCTCTTACATAAGCCTAGTTGAGAGGAATTTATTTGAAGGAAAAGCTGGAGAGGACTCCGCAAAGCACTTGGAGAAGTTTGTTACTTATTGTTGTTCTATTCCTTTGACAGTTGGGGTGACTCAAGATCAAGTCAAACAGACTTTATTTCCTTTCTCTTTAAGAGATGATGCAGCTGAGTGGCTTCGTGACTTAGATATGGAGACCGACGCAATCACTAACTGGACATCATTAGCTCTTGCATTCTACAAGAGGTATTTTCCACCACAGAAAACTAATGCCCTTAGAAGTTAGATTAAAAGTTATAAGCAAGGTCCCACCAAAGACTTTAATGAAGCTTGGATTCGTTTCAAACGGCTAGTTCTGTCCGTCCCTCACCACGGCTTCGAAATTTGGTTCCTTTGCAACCAGTTTTACAACGGGTTGTATGGCGATCAAAGAGGCTTGCTTGATTCTGCTGCTAATGGGAGATTCCAGGATAATACTAATGACGGTAATTCTTAGAAGTTGATTGATCAGATAGCTACTCACACAGCTGAGTATGGTAACCCAAGAGGAAGTAAAAGAGGAAGTGGTTCAAACAATGCTATTGCGGCACAGCTAGAGGCTCTAACGGCTCAAATAGCCGAGTTGAAGACTACTCAGTCTTTGGGTATTAAGCGTGACACGGTCCATATGGTTCAACAAGAAGTGGCATATGAGAGATGTGGGATAGATGGCCACACTGCGGCCAAGTGTGTAATACTACGGTTTTCTATGTCTATGGGTACTCTATCGAGTGGGGCTTACTCTGTCTAGTAAGTAGTTTTTGACGCAAAACAGTAGTCTGCCTGTAGGGTACTCGATCGAGTAAGTTGGGTACTCGATCGAGTAAGGGGCACTCGATCGAGTACATTAGTTACTCGATCGAGTAAGTGTGTTTTACGGGGTTGTTTTGACGGGTTTTGCTAATAACGCGAGTTTAATATAAAAGGTTTCCGTCAGTTTATTTCATCACTTTTTAACCTTTCTAAACCTTTCAAAAGAAAAAGGAGTTACGTAGTTCTCTCTCGTCGCGTTGTTGGCAAATCCCCAAGACTAGGAATGTCGGATCATCTTGTTCTTTGCATCATAGTGTTCCTTGCGTCAAGGGTAAGATCCACATACCAATTTTATAGTATTTAGTTGACTTTGTTTAAACCCTAATTATGGGAATTTGGGTTTTTATGATTTGTTGATGTTAGATTGTGATTATATGATTATGTGATAGGAGGAGGATTCGTAGAGGAAAGGTTTTGAGACAGCTGTTGAGATCGTCTGCTTGTGTTTGCATTCAAGGTAGGGTTTCCCTACTCAGTATTAGTCACATGATGTGTTGGTTGTGTTTTGTGATTGTTGAATATTATCATACGAGTATTGTGACGGTTGTTGGTTTTGATTGATGATAGTAGTTGTGGTTGATTGTATCTGTCTGTGTTCTTCGGGGTGCATCCCTGGTTGAGTAGAGTCACTTGCGGGAGTGGCTTCACGCCCATTATTCGCCTTCTGTGGAACCCGCCACAGAAGAGATGTGCACATTAATGGATTTGGGTTTATCGCTCGACGGAGATGAGCGGGGCTTAGGTGGGAACTGCTGCGGTCCCCCACTGGCGGCGAGGATTAACCTGTTGCGATGGGTACTCTAGCAGGGTTACACACTTTAGTGAGTAGTCAGTATTGATGAGTTGGTGATGGAGTTGGGGTTGATGTGACGATTGAGCTGTTTTGATTCTTGTCTTATTGTGATTGTATTGTGTGATTAGTACTGACCCCATTTAATGCTTTAAAAACTATGGTGATCCATTCGGGGATGGTGAGCAGTTATTGAGCAGGTTTGATATGATGCATATGGGCTAGCTGGGATGAGTTATCACTTGCAGTTAGAAGAGTCTTCCGCTGTGTCAGACGGTGTCCTTTAGTTGTTCAGTTTTATTAGTAGACAGTTTTGGATTGGATGTATTTCATTTGACAGTTTTGGTTTGAGACATGTAATCACTTAAATTATATTTATTATTAAAGTACGTTTCGTTATTGTCTATTTGATTATCATTGCCTCGGGTAACCGAGATGGTAGCATTCTCATGCCTTAAGTGGTCCTGGTAAGGCACTTGGAGTATAAGGGTGTTACAAAATGGTATCAGAACGACGATCCTGAAACCTGTAACCAATGAGCCTAATGAATTTAGGGAGTCAAATTAAAATGAACCCGGGATAGGAGTTGTAGGAGCTAATGCAAAGACTTGGGAGACGTCCTAAAGTCGTGAACTCGCCCTACAATTTTGAACAGGTCACATGGGGTATGTGTCGGGATCGTTATGTGCTTATCGTGTGCTTTGTGCATCTATATAGTAGTATGTTGTGTGAATTGATGGATGCATGCATGTGGAGGATGGGAGATCTGAGTTGAAAAATGATGATGACGTGAATTGTATGTTGGTTGGTTATAAAGCATGAAAGTATAATGATTGATATATATATATATATATATATATATATATATATATATATATATATATATATATATATATATGTATATATATATATATATATATATATATATATATATATATATATATATGTATATATATATATATTTATTTATTTATATATAATGTGGCATGTTAGAATTATGAAAGGAAAAGTGTTTTGTTTATATAGAAATATATAAAGCGATGCGTAAGTATATATATGTTGTTGTTTACGTTTTGTGTAAGAGTATAGAAAGTTGGGGGTGTGAATTGAACACGTGTTGGGTGAATATGTTGAACGAATATGGTGGATAAATATGTGGTATGATGGATGAGTTGGTGGAAAAAGATGAATAATCGTTGTATGATAATATGATTTCTGATAAAGCATGTTGTATGATGCAAGAGATTTTATAATATTGTTATGCTAGTAACATGTGATTAAGGGACTTGATGTTATATAGTTGTGATTTTTTTGTATGTAAAGGTATTGATGCGTGTCTTAAATATGATGTTTTACACCCCATTTTACACGCATTTCAGAGCTCATTTGTGTAGTTTATGCTACTATTTGCCCCATTTCGTCTACTTTCATATTTTTATGTAATATTACAGATTTATGCGAAAATGAGTAGATATTGAGCTAAATCTGTCCCTGAGTACCTTGCATTGCATTTGACATGAAGTAGAGACTCGAGAGATGAACTTGGTGCGCGTTTCGAAGCTTGAAAGACAACTTTATGAAGAATTAAAAGCGGATTATCAGCTACTCTAGTCGATCGACTGGACCCTATGGTCGATCGACCAGAGCCCGACTTACAGGAACTCCTGTTCAGCATACCTCAGTCGATCGACTGCCTTGTGTGGTCGATCGACCAAGCCGCTATTTCAAACGTGAATTAAAAGATCGAGAATAAGAAAGCCCAATGTATTATAGGTTTAGGAATAAGTTGTTACGTTATATTCCTATATAACGTATCCTGACATTAAGCTTTAATGATTCAGTTTCCCTTCAGTTTTATTTAGGTATTAGAATATCAAATAATTAGGGTTTTCAATATTGTTTCGTACAATTTACAATTGCATTCGGTTTCTGGATCTTTATTCTCTGCAATTCCGTTCGGTATTCTCCTGCTCTTATTCAGTTTTATTGCTTATATTTCGTTGATAGTATAGAATTGCCAGTTAGTTTCCCGAAGCCAATTATTGTTGTTATTTGTTATTTAACTTATTTAAGCATGAATTCAGTAGTCTATTTCGTTAATCTTGTTGTTGTTTTTACCAATATCATGAGTAGCTAAATACCTCGTGCTAGGATGTAGGGAATCTGTAGATTAGGCGGCAGTAGAATGATACGACCTAAATCGCGCCACGGTCGATCGACCGCACACCCTGGTCGATCGACTGGTCACGTGAGGTTTTGCTTCGTTTTAATTGATTTAAATTCTATATTTGACGAATCGAGTGCACGCGACTAGTTGAATGCTCAAGAAATGACCGACCCATTAGATTGAAAGATAGGGAAATTTGTTAGGCTACCAATTAAAATGACTAAACTATGCTAAGATCGAAAGATAGGTAAAGTTTAGATTTTTAGTCACTTTTCAGGATGAGAGTCAGTACTAGTGATATTAGGGACCCGTAGCGAGATCGAAAGACGCTACTTGTTGAGAGTAGACCGAGAGGACCTCTTGTTTTCCCGCCTCATGTGTTTATTTCAGACCTACTTAGTATGCTGCTGCCGAAACTACAGTGAACCGATCATCTTAGTACTCCTTTTAAATTTGATTTTATACATTTCTTTATTTTATTGCTCATTAGTTATAGACCAATTCAAAACAACCCCCACATAATCGTTACCTTAGACTGAAATTAAACAACTAATAATTACATCTGCCTCTCTGTGGTTCGACCCTGCTACCGCTATCTATAGTTGTAGTTAGGAATTATAAATTTATCTTTGGTGCACAACGACGGGCATCAAATTTTGGAGGCGTTGCCGGGGAGGCAATTGTTCTAATTCTTATACGCAGGTCACAGGGTGGTGAATTACTACCGTTCAATCCTAAGATTGAGAAGACTTTGCGCGAGTTGAGACGATCATCTAGGATATTGCCGACAGAGAAAGAGCTGAGTACTCTGTCTAGTTACTACGAGAACGAGCTGTTTGAGGAAGATCCACCTTCATCTCCCATTTCCACTTCATCAGCTGAGACCGTCACATCTCCAGATTTTCTAGAAATGGCTGAAGAAGCGATTATAGCAAGTCACTCTGAGCTGACAGCTGCAAATCTATATAAGGGGTTCGAATTACCGGGAGCTGATAGAAAATTCGAATCGAAGCCTTCTTATATCAACTTGGTTGAGAGAAACCAATTCGGGGGAGCTGCAAATGAAGATGCAGCCAAGCATATGGAGATATTTATTGATTATTGTTGCTCTATACCCCCGCCGACCGGTGTGACCCAGGACCAGGTAAAGGACACTATGTTTATATTCTCACTCCGTGATGCTGCAAGGGAGTGGTATAGAGACCTGGATCGAGCTGCTAATGGGATCACCGACTGGAATTCTTTGGCCTTGGCATTCTACAAGAAATATTTCTCTGCCTCGAAGACGAATGCTATTAGAGCTCAGATCACAAGCTTTAAACAGGGTCCTGACGAGAACTTTCATGAGGCGTGGGTCCGTTTCAAGAAGCTGGTGCGAACCATTTCGCATCATGGGTTTGATAAATGGAGCCTATGCAATCAGTTTTATAATGGGCTCTATGACGATCAGAGAGCTATCCTGGATGCGGCAGCTAGTGGCAGATTCCAGGAGAATATGGGGGAAACTAAGGGGTGGAAGATCATTGATGACTTGGCCACCCATAAAGCTGAGTATGGAAATTCCAGGGGAAATCAAAGGAGAGCTGCTGAATCTCCTTCTGTAGCTGCATTAGAGGCTCTCACGGCGAGATTTGATAAGTACGAGTTGGGGGGAGCTTCAAAAGGAGAGATTTACCATGTAAATGCTATTTCAGACGGTCCTTTCGTCTGTAAAAGATGTGGAGCTGAGGGACATTTTTCAGACAATTGTCCTAGTCCCTTTGAGTCTTGTGCTGGCTTTCAACATTATAGGCAGACGAACACTTACTATGAGCAGAATGTCCATCCAAACTTGAGGTGGAGTAGCCAAAATGTCCTAAATCCAACTCCACCTCCACAGCAACAGCAGCAGCAGAACTATGTGCCCCCTCATAAGCAACAACAGTTTCAAAAACCTCCCTATGTGCCGCAGCAGCAACAATCCCAAGGTTCTGATCTTGCCGAGTTGAAGAATTTGTTGTGGAAAGAATCCCAAGCTAGAGAGGCCGGGATGAAGATGTTGGAGAGCCAAATTGCCCAATTGGCTAGCAAGAATACAACTCGAGCTCCGGGACATTTACCAACTCAAACTGATCAAAAGGAGACCTTAAATGAAATTACCTTGAGGAGTGGGTCTACCCTTGATGGGCCCGCTATGGTTGAGGATGTCGCTGGAAAAGATGAGGCGGAACCGAGTCAAAAGAAAGCTAGAACAAACAGTAACAAGAAAAAGACGATCAAATAGGTATATCGATCGATCGATCGACATACCCAGTCGATCGACCAGTCCGCGCAAAGAGACAGCTTCTGCAACTGTAGAACTCAGTCGATCGACTGAGCAACATGGTCGATCGACTGACCAAGCTGCTGAAGGTGATTCTTTTCGTCCTCCGATGCCCGATAACTTGAGGGACCACTTATTTCGGGGTACTACTGCCCCGAAAATATTGAGGCAAGACCCGAATGCTGATGGGTCCATTCCGGTTCCAAAATACGACCCTTTTTCGATTAATGGTTCACATTTGAGACGGTCTGAAGAAGGGTCAAGCTACAACAAGGAGAAGGTTGTGGACTTTCAGCCTAAGTCCACCGATGCCGGCATGAGAGATTTAGAGGAGAGGGCTAAGTTACTTCTTACAGCTCCTTATCCATAGAGATTGGTGCCGACGAAGGAACAGGTATCGTTTAATAAGTTTGAAAATGTTATTCGTAGCTTAAACGTACAAGTTCCTTTTCTTGAGTTAGTCAATCAAGTGCCTGCTTATATGAAATTCATGAAGCAACTCTTATCTAAAAAGAAGTCACTTGAAACTGTGCACACTGTCGCACTCACTGAGGAATCATGCTCTTATTTGACCCATACTGCACCCCATAAGCTAGAAGACCCGGGTAATTTTCCAGTTCCATGTAGTATTGGCACCTTTTCTATTGAGAAGGCCTTGTGTGACTTAGGAGCCAGTATTAGTGTAATGCCCTTGAGTCTTTCTAGGAAGCTGAAATTGACTAGGTTTGCAGTTACCAACATGACAGTACAGATGGCTGACCGATCTGCGGTCCAGCCAATAGGAGCTTTAGAGGACATTCCTGTGCAAATAGGAAAGTTTTTCTTCCCTGTTGACTTCGTTGTACTAGATATGCCAGAGGATGCCCACATTCCTATTATATTGGGTAGACCATTTTCGCACTTCTTTGGTGCGAGTTATAGATGTTGGTTCAGGGACTTTGACCTTTAAAGTAGGAAAACAATCTATTGTCTTTGCCCAGACTGCTAAGAAGAAAGACCCCATGTGGCCAATACCTTGTAACACGGTTTCTGAAAAGAAATCATATTTTGTGCTTCCTGATATGCCTGTCTCTAAACCTATTTCTGTTGTAACCCCTCCGCCCCAGATTGGGAGCAAAGTGGAGGACGATTCCTCTGTTTTAGACATTGCAGGAGCTGGTTTGGGGAAGGAAGAGCCGCATGTTGTTCCAGCTGTGCAGGAGCCAATCGTCTCAAGAGGCGGCTTAGGATGTCTTAGCTATAACACTGATGAGGAGCTTGAAGATGAGCCAGTCAAAGTGAGGGAGTCCGACTTGGACTTTGATGAACTAGAGGAGGTCATTGAGTGGGAAGATGTCCGATCTGTTAATCCGTTGAGTCCTGCAGATGTTGGAGTTGAGAAGAGTGCAGCTGAGGAGATAAGCACTGTTGAGGCTACCTCTTGTAGCCAGAAGCCGACCAAGTGGGCCATTTCGTGGCCGTTCTTGATCAACTATTAGTTGATCACATGCTTTTTCAAACTTTCATTTTATTGCTTTTTAAGACTTTTTATTGTTTTTGTGTGCGCGACACTTCGCATTTTAATACGTTTGCTTAGGCTTTTAAACACTTTAGTTGGTTACTTTGGGTTTTGCGCAATTTTGGGCGCGTTATTATGTGCTTTTACAGGTATATAGACCATATTAGCTCAAGTTAGTGAGCTAATTCGAAGAAATCAGAAGGTTGCAGCAGTTATTCTAGTCGATCGACTAGTCTGTATGGTCGATCGACTGGCTGTACAGTTCCAGGAGCTTCTGTTCCTGACATCTTGGTCGATCGACTGGGTTAGGTGGTCGATCGACCGTTGCCCGCTGCTGTACCTATCTTCGACCTTTCCCCTGCTGTGTTTGGTCGTTTTGCGGACTTGAGGGAGTCTTCTCTCCTCTTTATTTTCTGCCATATTTCTGTTTTCTTCCGTTTTTAATTTTTGCACATAATTACCGCGTCCACTTTGCTTTCTTGGTTTTATGCGTGGTATTTGTTGTCTTTTCAGGTACTTATTGGTAGCACTGCTAGCTACTGAAACCTCCTAGCTCACGCTGGTTTGGGGAGGTTTCTTTTTTGCTGCGCTTAAAGTCTTGTGAGTTTCCGAGTTCTTACTTCATGCCTTATGTAGTTAATTTACGCAAATTTTCGTTTTCCTGTTATTTCATTATATGATTTTGCACAATGGGGACATTGTGCGATTTGGTTTGGGGAAGGGTTTTGCGTTGCATTTCATTTGCTTGCATTCACGTTTACATTTTTTGTCTTGCATTGTTGTTTATTTAACCTTATATATACAGAAAATTCAAAAAAATTGAAAAAATTTGAAAAAAATTCAAAAAATGCACGTTTATTTTAGCATATAGGTCGAGTCGGAACGGTAGTATTTCAATGATGACATTGCATTTGCATCGATTTATGCCTAAGCCTTGCTAATCGACATGTTATTAGTAGAATCAAATATGCATAGTCTACGAGTTTTTGTTAAATTATTTGCTGGATTTGAAACTTGACTTTGATTTTTGGCAAACTACATCATTTTCTGAGATTTAGAGCCTATAACTGGTGACATCCATGACCAGTTTATCTAGGATTATGAGTAGTTCTCCTTATGAGACATGTTACATAAATATGCATAAATATGAATTTGATCTGCTTAATACCTGTATGCATTCGGTTTGTGGTTAGTTGAAACATGTGGTTGAGGTTTTTCTTTATTCATTTTGCCCATAAGCTCCACACTGCCAAAAATAGCCTTTTTGTCCCATTACTACATCCTACATTTAGCCTGCCCTTGTCAAGCTAGTAGTCTAGTTTTGGGATTGTTACTATGTTTTTGGTGGCATTTGCTCATTTTGAGATGTTGTTGGGAAGATGAAGAAAGGAAGGGAAAAGAAGAAAGAAAAAAATTGGAAAGGAAAAAAGAGGAGAAAAGAAAAATGATTCAAAAAAAAAAAAAAAAAAAGAAGAAGAGTATTGTACTGTAGACGTGGTCGATCGACTAACCATCCTGGTCGATCGACTGCTGCCCGAGAAGGAAAAGAAAAATCAATTCGCATAATTCAAAGTCTTTATTATATGGCGATTTTTGCTCCCATGTTGCATTTGTATCTTATGGGGAGTTAGTTGATTGATTACTACGGAGATTGTGAGTTTTGTGCTTGCTAATAGCACTAGTCTCATCGAAGATTTTGAGCAAGAAGTTGGATATTGTCATATGGTTTTGTTAGGGTACTTGCTTGATCACTTGTACCTCCACGTACCCATAAATGTTTTTCCTCTTCCTGACCATTACCTGACATATCCCTTATCTACCTCGGCATGTGTCATGGTCATTTATTTGGTTGGAATGCATATGTACGGTTGTAGAGATCATTTTCATATTATATTGCAGGCATGTTCTTATAGGTCGTAGTTAGGTGAGAGTCACTACAAAGTAAATTCTATCTATCTTTTACATATACTCACCTGTATTTATCGAGTGATTTGAGCGACCCGTGAGAGTCCATATTGATAAGTCTCTATCGTTGACGGTTCAGCAGTTTTTGACGATTTCATAACTCGTATGAATGATTCACAATTCTAATTGATTGTTGGTTGTTGCATTAAATTGGTTTAGGCCTTACAGTTTGCATTTCGCTCTGAGTTTGAACTCGTTCCGTTAGGTTTTAGGATTGAGTCTAGTTTTTGCTTGGGGACAAGCAAGGGTTTGGTTTAGGGAAGTTTGATGCGTGTCTTAAATATGATGTTTTACACCCTATTTTACACGCATTTCAGAGCTCATTTGTGTAGTTTATGCTACTATTTGCCCCATTTCGTCTACTTTCGTAGTTTTATGTAATATTGCAGATTTATGCGGAAATGAGTATATTGAGCTAAATCCGTCCCTGAGTACCTTGCATTGCATTTGACATGAAGTAGAGACTCGAGAGATGAACTTGGTGCGCGTTTCGAAGCTTGAAAGACAACTTTATGAAGAATTAAAAGCGGATTATCAGCTACTCTAGTCGATCGACTGGACCCTATGGTCGATCGACCAGAGCCCGACTTACAGGAACTCCTGTTCAGCATACCTCAGTCGATCGACTGCCTTGTGTGGTCGATCGACCAAGCCGCTATTTCAAACGTGAATTAAAAGATCGAGAATAAGAAAGCCCAATGTATTATAGGTTTAGGAATAAGTTGTTACGTTATATTCCTATATAACGTAACCTGACATTAAGCTTTAATGATTCAGTTTCCATTCAGTTTTATTTAGGTATTAGAATATCAAATAATTAGGGTTTTCAATATTGTTTCGTACAATTTACAATTGCATTCGGTTTCTGGATCTTTATTCTCTGCAATTCCGTTCGGTATTCTCCTGCTCTTATTCAGTTTCATTGCTTATATTTCGTTGATAGTATAGAATTGCCAGTTAGTTTCTCGAAGCCAATTATTGTTTATTGTTATTTGTTATTTAACTATTTTAAGCATGAATTCAGTAGTCTATTTCGTTAATCTTGTTGTTGTTTTTACCAATATCATGAGTAGCTAAATACCTCGTGCTAGGATGTAGGGAATATGTAGATTAGGCGGCAGTAAAATGATACGACCTAAATCGCGCCACGGTCGATCGACCGCACACCCTGGTCGATCGACTGGCCACGTGAGGTTTTGCTTCGTTTTAATTGATTTAATTTCTATATTTGACGAATCGAGTGCACGCGACTAGTTGAATGCTCAAGAAATGACCGACCCATTAGATCGAAAAATAGGGAAGGTTGTTAGACTACCAATTAAAATGACTAAACTATGCTAAGATCGAAAGATAGGTAAAGTTTAGATTTTTACTCACTTTTCAGGATGAGAGTCAGTACTAGAGATATTAGGGACCCGTAGCGAGATCGAAAGACGCTACTTGTTGAGAGTGGACCGAGAGGACCTCTTGTTTTCCCGCCTCATGTGTTTATTTCTGACCTACTTAGTATGCTGCTGTCGAAACTACAGTGAACCGACCATCTTAGTACTCCTTTTAAATTTGATTTTATACATTTATTTAGTTTATTGCTCATTAGTTATAGACCAATTCAAAACAACCCCCACATAATCATTACCTTAGACTGAAATTAAACAACTAATAATTACATCTGCTTCTCTGTGGTTCGACCCTGCTACCGCTATCTATAGTTGTAGTTAGGAATTATAAATTTATCTTTGGTGCACAACGACGGGCATCAGGTATAGAATAAAAGCATGTGGGTAAATCATGGTTGACAAGTTAAATAATCTATGTGCATGATGAATGTTATTGCTTGGCTTTTGAAGATAGTAACATGTGATTAGGAATACTAATCTTATGAGTATTAAGTTGTTTTTGTTTACCTTGTTATCGTATAAGCTGTTTGGAAGTAAATATCAAGTAGTTGTATTTATCGATTATAGATAAGTTGTATTAAAACTATTATAACTTTAGATGAATAAATGATTTTAATGTGATTCCAATTGTAGGTGATATCTTGTTCTGTTATGGTTCTAACGATAGGTCAGACGCCCAAAACGACCAAGAAATGAGTGAGTTATGACCGTTTTACGAAAACTGGACAGTGCTGAGAAATGCGTAGGGTACTCGATCGAGTAGCCCTTACTCGATCGAGTGCACTTCTTGGTACTCGATCGAGTAGCCCTTTCTCGATCGAGTAGCCCTGGTAATTTTTTATACGTGTCTCTGACTTTCACCTACTCGATCGAGTAAGTCATTTACTCGATCGAGTGGCCTGTACTCGATCTAGTGACCCCTGTTTTGGGTCATATGCTTATATTTTGACTTCGTTGCATATCATGTTTAATTCAAAGGTGTTATTTTGCTTCTTTATGCATTGTTTTACATGTATGTTGATCTTGATGCGTAAGTTATCCAATATTATGAAGTAAGGAGTGGCACCTTATGATGAGTATGAGTTCGGTGGGGAGGACATGAGTTATATGTGATTGTGATAGATGGTGGAAAAAGAAAAGGAAGATTGGTATAGCTTATTGAGGCATGGCGCATGTTTTGTGAGAGGGGATGAGTGATATGATTGTGTGTTGAGTAATGTAAAACTAAGGGAATATGGGCAAGGAATAATATGAGTCTAAGGAACTTGTGGGATTTATCTGTATGCATCCCTTTAATTTAAGGACTATAACGAATCTATAAGATGATGAAAGTTAGTTATAAAATTAAAATGCATAAACAATATTGTAAAAGATTAAGAAATAACCTTTGGTCCTAGCAAAAACGGCCTAAGAACAATATCAAAGTTGATATTCGCCTATCAGTTGCACCCAAGACGATATGAGAAATGCCCTTTGATTTTGCTAGAATCGATCCAAAAATCACTGATTAATTTTTAGGTTTTTGTGTTCTTCCGATGAGAGGAGGCAAGAATTAGGAAAAGAATTAGGTTAAGAAAATTCCCTCATCTCCCCTTATAACGACCGAGTATATGGAGAAATAGGGTGGATTTTCTTTTTCATAATTTCGGCCCAATTTACCGAAATTAAGAGAGTTATTTCTCTTATTTTCGGTTATTCCAAAAATGTATAAAATGTGTAAATTGTCATCTAGTGAGGATCGAACCCATGACCTCTTGATTTGAGTACCCTCACTATTACCACTATGACACATTCATCTTGTTGATATTAAATATAACCGATTACATTTAATTACGAATTAACAGATTAATTCGTCCAAGCTAACATTACATACATTTAATTAAATATAACTTATTATATTCAATTTACGAATTAATTGATTAATTCGTCTCAACTAATATTATTTAATCTTCATTAAATAATTTTCTCATCAACACATTGACTAACTGTTTAGTCATATAAGGCATCAATGTGATTATATTTCTATAACCACATCTCTCAAACACATCCTATAGGTGTGACCTTTAGGGACCAGTTGATCCCCGCCATCTGTATGGTAATAACGTCAAACTTTCTAGCAAGCCAACCTTTATTAGGTAATCGTTAATCAACTGATTAAAATACGAAGTATACCCTTGTGAACCTGTAAGAGATATACAATTGTTATCACACTAATTTGTGGAGGACACAAGCTCCAACAACGTGAGAATGAGATTGAAAGAAAGGATGTGCATAGTAGCAACTTGAGATGTGTAAGGAATTATGGAGAGAGATGGTCAGATTGTGTTGGTTAAGAATATATATAATGAAAGGTCGTTTTAGAGGGATTGAGAAGAGTGGTATATAGTGAACTTAATGGAGACATGTCGTGACGAGGATTTGCAGTTAGTAAGTGAGTTTTGGAATTTGTGATTCAAGAGTTGAAATTAATGTGTGATTTCCTTGGGCAATTAACGGTATAAAATGAATTTTAATTTCTAGAGATGTAAAAACGGAGATGCAATTGTTTGAACAAGTAAACATTGATTCTATGGATGGATTAATGGCAAGGGTGAGTGATAGCATAATAAGAGAATATTTATGGTAAGAAAGAGTGAGATGATATCGATATGAAATAATGAGATGTGAGTTTTAGAGCAATGAGAAGGTAACCGGAGCATTAAAGAGTTAGGTAGAAGTAATAAGGAGTTGAATGGTTAATTGCTTTTGTCGAGTATAAAAAGAAAAGAATGAGGGGAGTAAAACTAGGAAAAGAATGAGGGGAGTAAAACTAGGAAAACTAGTAAAACTAAGAAAAGAATGAGGGGAGTTAGGTAAAACTATGTGATATAAAAGTAAGGAATCGTCGAGATGTGTTATATTATCATGAGGATGTCAGTTAATGGTTATATAGGAGCTTCAGGACAACATGATTAATCATGAGTTTCGAGGAATTAAGGGAGTAAGAAGTTGGTGGGATATTTGCACGATAAGAGATAATTGGTGGAGAGTGGGAGGACAATACAATTAAGATTGTAGGGGGAATAATGTTGAGCTAATTTTGTTGATGGGTTTGATGTTAGTTATTTAGGATGCTAACCGAATATAGGAAATGAACTGTTATATTTAGAAGTGAGTGTAAGAGATTGTTATACGAGCAGTTGCGGTTTTGTGGTATTGCCAATACTGGTTAAAGGTGATGATGGATAAGAAGGGTAACAATTCTAATGAGGTTGATTTTGTAGAGACCAGATTGATATGTATGGTTGTGAGAGAGTATAAGATATGGTTATGTGAGGTGGTTGTTAGTAGTTGAGTATTAATGGTATAGTTACATCTAACATGGGATGATGGATATGCGAATGGGGGAACATGTTATGAGGGGCATACGAGTTAAGCTCGGGTAAGAGGTAGCCTTTGTCAGGTGGTAACTTACGTGATCAGGATTGACTAGTTGGATATGATTACGGGTCTATGATGTGTATTAATGTTTCTGTGAGGTTTTGACCTCACTAGAAGTGGTATTATGTGATAATTATAAAGTTGTTATCTGAATTTTCTATATGATGAGTACGGTAACCTAATTGAATGATAAAAAAATGGTAATAGTTTGATTGATCTGGTATGGTTAGTTATGATTGTATGTGTATTTATAATACATGTGTATTCCGTGAAATGGTAGGGATGATTTCCATGAGGTGCTTGTCCGTTTATTCATATAATATGTTGCGTTGTGATTTAGTAAAGTGGATTTGAGTAAGTTTTCTTGTCCGAGAAGTTATTTCTGAGTCAGTGTTTATGGGATTGTGTATGTTGCGATGTCTATCGGTGTGTTTGTGGTGCTTCGGGTGGTGATCCGGGCACGGTACTTAGTGTTGTGATGCGGGTATTTTCGCACTGCGGTGTGGCTGTTGGTGGCGGTGTTGCGATGCCATCACCGGTTGTGATGGAGTAGGCGGGATGATTATGATTCGAGTTTCGAAAGTACATACCAGTTATACATAAATTGTTGTTTTGTTTGATGTTGCTTCCTGTGAGTTTCAGTTTGTGCAGATAGACAGTTGTTTTGTTTATTGATGTTTCTTACCAGTTAAGTTTGGGAATGAGGGTAGAGTATGATATGAAAGAGGGTTGTATATGTTTTTGTTGTTGTCGTGGTATAGTGATATTCTGTTGATGGGACACAGTTGTCAGAAGTTGTTACAATACATTTGATCTTGTTGTAGATGAGGCACCGGTGCACAAAGTCATGGCAAGTGATTCGTAGAACGTGTGTGGTAATGGTCTGAAAGCTGCAGGTGGTTCATAATCTTTTGTTGAGACAGTGAGTATAGGGTGTTGGGAATGGGTGTCATGTTG
Organism: Silene latifolia; assembly: GCF_048544455.1. NCBI lineage: Eukaryota > Viridiplantae > Streptophyta > Magnoliopsida > Caryophyllales > Caryophyllaceae > Silene > Silene latifolia. The sequence goes on along the minus strand of NC_133538.1, from coordinate 13,676,690 downwards.
AATTATGAATGAGTTTTGCGGTAATGAAAGAAAGGAACTTGAGGATCTAGTGTGAGTGTACGTAACAAGTGTGGATCGTGAGTTATGCTTTTGGTGATAGGAGTATTATATAGTTTATATAGAGAGGTATGTCGTGTTGCGGTAATGTGGTAGAGTTAAAGTGTCTCTTATGATCAGGATTTTGTGGTGTTGGTTAGATGGAGTGCAGAATAAGTTGAGGTATGAGAACTGTTTAAGTAAGAGAGCCTTGGAAATAGAAATGGTTATAGGTGTGAGGGTATAGGTGGTTATATTTGACATGTGGTGGTGATGAAGATAATGAGAGGATATAGCTAAGGATCTAGTATTAGTGAGTTACGAAGACGTAACATGTGTCTTAAGAGGAGTAGGATGCGGCAAATAGCGTTTGAGGGTTGTGTATGTCGTAGTATAATTGGAAGTAGAGAGTTGGGTATAACGAATGGATTTGTATATATTGTGGTTGATAGTGTTAAAAGGCCATGGCTGGGCTTGTAGTAGTTCGATGTTTAGGAGTGGGAGAATATTTCGATAGTGTTGACAGTTGGATGATGATGTTATGAGTGTGAGTAAACTTCGAGGACAAAGTTCCTTTTAAGGGTGGTAGAATGTAACATTCCGTTTGATCTCTATGAGTGTCTTGATATTGGATTTGCTAGTGGATGATATGTTATGGAGCTAGCAGCGTTTGTGGACGGTAGTTGGTAGTGTATGAGGTTAGTGTCAAGAGAGATATAATGGAGTTGGTACGATATCGTGAGCCATGTTGTGGAGGTAGGAATAGTTGGTGGAGTTGGTGTTACGAGTTCATGTTTGGTAGGTTGGAGTTTTGTTTTGAGTTCTTAGTTGCGTTGTTGTGTCTTGATCGAGTTAGTATGTTTGTTTTTGAGTATGGGTTGAACTTCGGGGACGAAGTTCTTTTTAAGGAGAGAAGACTATAATACAACGGTTTTCTATGTCTATGGGTACTCTATCGAGTGGGGCTTACTCTGTCGAGTAAGTAGTTTTTGACGGAAAACAGTAGTCTGCCTGTAGGGTACTCGATCGAGTAAGGGGCACTCGATCAAGTACGTTAGTTACTCGATCGAGTAAGTGTGTTTTACGGGGTTGTTTTGACGGGTTTTGCTAATAACGCGAGTTTAATATAAAAGGTTTCCGTCAGTTTATTTCATCAGTTTTTAACCTTTCTAAACCTTTCAAAAGAAAAAGTAGTTATGTAGTTCTCTCTCGTCGCGTTGTTGGCAAATTCCCAAGACTAGGAGTGTCGGATCATCTTGTTCTTTACATCATAGTGTTCCTTGCGTCAAGGGTAAGATCCACATACCAATTTTATAGTATTTAGTTGACTTTGTTTAAACCCTAATTTTGGGAATTGGGGGTTTTTATGATTTGTTGGTGTTAGATTGTGATTATATGATTATGTGATAGGAGGAGGATTCGTAGAGGAGAGGTTTTGAGACAGCTGTTGAGATCGTCTGCTTGTGTTTGCATTCCAGGTAGGGTTTCCCTACTCAGTATTAGTCACATGATGTGTTGGTTGTGTTTTGTGATTGTTGAATATTATCATATGAGTATTGTGACGGTTGTTGGTTTTGATTGTTGATAGTAGTTGTGGTTGATTGTATCTGTCTGTGTTCTTCGAGGTGCGTCCCTGGCTGAGTGGAGTCACTTGCGGGAGTGGCTTCACGCCCATTATTCGCCTTCTATGGAACCCGCCACAAAAGGGATGTGCACATTAATGGATTTGGGTTTATCGCTCGACGGAGATGAGCGGGGCTTAGGTGGGAACGGCTGCGGTCCCCCACTGGCGGCGAGGAGTAACCTCTTGCGATGGGTACTCTGGCAGGGCTACACACTTTAGTGTGTAGTCAATATTGAGGAGTTGGTGATGGAGTTGGGGTTGATGTGACGATTGAGCTGTTTTGATTCTTGTCTTATTGTGATTGTATTGTGTGATTAGTACTGACCCCGTTTAATGTTTTAAAAACTGTTGTGATCCATTCGGGGATGGTGAGCAGTTATTGAGCAGGTTTGATATGATGCATATGGGCTAGCTGGGATGAGTCATCAATTGCAGTTAGAAGAGTTTTCCACTGTGTCAGACGGTGTCCTTTAGTTGTTCAGTTTTATTAGCAGACAGTTTTGGATTGGATGTATTTCATTTGACAGTTTTGGTTTGAGACATGTAATCACTTAAATTATATTTATTATTAAAGTACGTTTCGTTATTGTCTATTTGGTTATCATTGCCTCGGGTAACCGAGATGGTAGCATTCTCATGCCTTAAGTGGTCCTGGTAAGGCACTTGGAGTATGGGGGTGTTACAAAGTGTATGAGTACCATTGAACAAGTTTATGCCTTCCAGTCTTTCAAGCAAGGTACTCCATATTCTAACTTCTTCCCTGAAAGGATTCAGAATGCTTATGCTCAAGCCCCGCCGCAAAGTACTTATATAATTCCTCCAAGTCGTGGTAACCAACCACAAGGAAATTTGTTCGGCAAAATCAAGGAGGTTTTCAACAAATGCAACCTCCTCCTCAAGCTCTAAATAATGAGATGGGAGAGTTGAGAGCTCTCTTAGAACAAACTTTGTCAACGCAACAAAAGCAAACGGCTCAGATCTCCGAACTCATGGCTCACAACAAGATGTTGGATACTCAAGTTGCTCAAATAGCGGCTCAAAATCCTTCAAAACAGTCCGGTCTTCCTCCTCAAGGTAAACAAGCTCATGAGCAAGTTAATGCTATTTCTTTGAGGAGCGGTACTACTTATCAAAGTCCGGCCATGCCCATTTATGACCATGAAGTTCCCTACATGCATCCTAAGGGATTGGGTAATTTGGAGCTAAGTGACGATGAAAAAGAAATTGACGAAACTGAAACACGGGATATGAAGAAAAGCGAGAAAAGCAAAAAACACGGATCTGAAGAGCATCCTCGATCGAGTAGCACAAGGCTCAATCGAGGAACCAAGATACTCGATCGAGTTCACCCCGTGCTCAATCGAGGCACCCCCCTGACAGTGATTTTTCGCGTGTTTCAGCTACGACATTGGGCAAAAATAGGTGCCTCGATCGAGTCACTCCTGTAACTGACGATGATGCTTCCAAACATACTTCTACAGCAAAAGAAGCCGTGCTGATAAAAATTCAACTCCCTTTTCCTCAACGATTGCAGAAATCCAAACTTGAACAACAGTTTGGAAGGTTCATGGAGGTAGTAAAGAATCTTCAAGTGACAGTGCCATTTACTGAATTGGTAACTCAAGTGCCGGTTTAAGCTAAGTTTTTGAGAGAAACTTTGTCAAAGAAGCGGTCTTTTGATGAAGTGGAGACTGTCGCGTTCACTCATGAATGCTACGCCGCATTACAAGCCAATTCTCCACCTAAGCTTAAGGATCAAGGGAGTTTTTCTATTCTTTGTACTATAGGCCCTTTATCTATTGACAATGCTTTATGCGATTTAGGAGCGAGCGTCAGTGTCATGCCGTATAAAGTTTGCAATCAACTAAACATGACTAAGCTTAAATGTACTAACATGACTCTTCAATTGGCTGGCAGGTCTATTAAGCACCCTATGGGTATCGTAGAAGATGTACAAGTTAAAATAGGGAAATTTTTCATTCCATTCGACTTTGTAGTGACAGATATAGCTGAAGAATCTCTTGTTCCTATTATTCTAGGACGACCATTATTGCATACAGCAGAGGCGGTTATAGAGGTTAGGCATGGGGGTCTTACGTTCAATATTGGAGATGATACTATCACTTTTGGTCTTGACAAAACATCATGTCCTCCTGATTTAAAAGCTTCTTGTCATATGACACTAATGGAAAAAACCTCTATTGCGTCAGTTGTAAAAGGCCTTTTGCGTCGGTTTTTGACTGATGTATATCGAGGGGTCGTATTTGATATGCGTCTGTTGTGGAACCGACGCAAAAGGTTAACATTTGCGTCAGTTGTGTCTTAAAAACCGACGCAAAAAGGTGTCATTTGCGTCAGTTGTATTAGTAGAATTGACACAATAGACTCTTACAACCGACGCAAATAGTTGTTATTTGTGTCAGTTCTTCACATAACCGATGCATTTGCTTTTATTTTTTGCGTCAGTTCTACCAGAAAAAACTGATGCAATTGATATACTCCCTCCGTACCAGACCAAAGGTAACACTTACTATAAACGGATGTACCACACCAAAGGTAACATTCCTTATTTAGCCCACAATATTACCAAATTATCCTTATACCCATTTGATATTTACACAAAATATCATTACATACCCCACCTACTAACCCACAATTAAACCAACAATTACATTCCCCACCTATTTTTTCCGTCTTTACCCTTACTTTTTCCACATTTTCTTAAATACTCCACTTTTCCCTACGTTACCTTTGGTGTGGTACGGAGGGAGTATTGTTTAAGAACCATTTGCGCATTTGTCATCAGAAACGGATGCAGTTAATGTTTTTTTTATATACAAAAATTTGTTGCCGAAAATCTCATAAAACTAACAATTCGAATACAAAAGCTTGAAAACCTGCAACAAGAAATCCAACCAGCCACCAATACATCACATGTAAAGTAACATTAAATTTCATTCAACCCAACAACGTTCCAAATACAATCCAATGTATATAAAATCTCACAAACGTCTTAGTTACTAAGCTAATCTATACTAAATGATCTCTAAACATCTACTAGCCGAAGCTTCTCTAGCCAAATTCATATACATGGTCGGAAAATGAATGTGTGGACGTGATGTATTATGAAGATCAAGAATATAAAACCCTTGTTCACATACACCTCTTCAATGCACCGGGGATTGTTAGATGTTAAAGTTGACATCTCTTCCCATGTAATATCAATGCTTGCTTTGTGCAAACGTACACCATTAATTTTGAAGAGCCTCGACGTGAGAAATGTGCAAGGTCTTTGACGCCATCACCTTTTTCTTTAACCAAGTAATAACCTATGGGGAGATGGATTCAGCAAACAAGCAAGGGCATGTCAGTGTATGAAAAAATGGGAAGTCCCAGTTTCAAATTAAACTAATCTTGAAACCAAATTTGAATAAGTAAACAAGACTATAAAATGTAACAATCAGAATGAAAATTGAACTTGCAATAGGTTTAAAGTAAAACTAGAAAGATGCAACATGTCAGGCTTGTAGGAAGACAGCCATTACTTCAAAATTGAACAACTTGCATTTGCTGCAACCGCGATAAAAATTCCCAAGGAAATATTCAACAAAGCAGCTAATGGGCAAAATTATGCGATTGTTATATCTAGGACTATTTAATTATGTATATAGAAGTATAGAACTACAAAAATGTGCAAAATTTTCACATTAGTCCTAACAGCAGGAGCATCATATAAAAGAACCATTGATAAGCTACCGTCTGATTGAACTAGAAATTTTTCCCATAACACATTTAGATTGGTCCCCATGAATGTCCTATATGAATTAAATAAGAGTATTTGTTAGTAGAAGAACATCCCTCAAAACAATACCACTCACTAAGAGAACACTGTAGAAACATGGGAGGTAATTTAACTACCTATAGTACAAACGTAAAGGCTGAAACCTAAGCCAGTTTGTCAGCTGAAACAATTCTAGTACTGAATATGATATCAACAAGAAAGAGAGCAAGTGATATCGTAGACTCTTAGTCCTTCATAATCTAGAGAGGGTATAAATACAACACACTGATGAAGGCGAAATTTAAATTGACATAGTAGTCGATAGACACTCAACGGCTCTACTCGTCGGATGTAAACACCACACACACATCTAATGATAAGGATAGACCATCACATATTCATTTAACTGATGTCATTCAACAATCAACTAAGCGTATCCTTGAATGTCCATACACAACACAATTCACATGAACGTTTGAAACTTAAAATTGTACTCAATATGCAAAGCAATTGGCATAAAGCTAGCTAGAGAGAAGGAGAGTAACCTGTAATCCGTCAAACCAAGGTGCAAATGAAGATGACAGTTTTGTATTTAACTTGCACCACCATCCTTTAAAAGATGTCCTCCATACCGCAAAAAAAAAAAAATCATGAGCTCACTCCCACACTCATGACTGTCTCCAACAAAATTAACAAAGCAAAAGGATCATTTAAGATACAGGTCCGTACCTTGTGATTAAGTAGCATCCACCATCAGTTTGAACAAAGCAGAACCTCCATGGTGGCAACCAGGCATCTTCCATGCCATGTTTTCTAGCTCATCCTGGCATTCAAAATTTACATTTCAAAACCTCCATACTAAACTATCAGAGAAAACCATTTCAGAAAGCCGTCAAAATGTTTTGAAAATATTATATAACTAGCCCATACTAAAAACAATAATTACGGCGAAAGCATAATTTTGGGCAAAATAAAACAAATTAAGAAACTCACATCAAGAGCCATTTGGGTAATAATATCAGCAAAAAAGAAGCTAATTCATCATTCGAAGTAACATCTGAAAACTCAACCACATCCAACGCCGCTTTACACTGCTGCATCGACAAGCTTCCATTAACCTTAACTATTTTATTATCATCAAATAAATGAATCTGGTATTTAATTGAAACAATTGAAATCTGAATATAAAAAATTACCAGCAAATTTGAAGGAGCAGCCACACATGGATGGGGTGGGGGTTATCGTCAAATGGCCTAGATAGCCGATGGCAGGATTTAACAAATGGCCATAAAAACCTTTGGACGGTGCGAGCAATACTCAATATGTACTTTCCTCTTACTGTACTAACCTTGGTGTATTGGGAAGTCTCGTACCCCAGAAAATAAAGAATCAAACCAATAATCACACCTACAATAGCAAAGTACAACCGACCATATGAAAGAAGGAACTGATAACGATGTCGCTCCAAGGAACATAATGTATTTAACTTGCAACTTGTTTAGGAAATTCAGTTAAAAATAAGTTCAGATAAACTAATAAGTTGAAGAGTACAGAGCGCCACTCTTTAATTTGTCGAGTTAATGCTTTCATGTACTTCTGCTACTGCTACTAGTCATATGAAAGGAAGGACTTTGGTAAAGGTTAGATGGACCAACTTATTTGTGAAATAAGATAAAATTACGAGATGAATGAATGAGATTTCTCGAAATTATGAGATAACCCATATAACACAATATCAGTTCACAACAAGTTTTACCCAAAATCAATAAACCCCAATTATAGGAAATGTTATCAACATTAATCTACCAAAAACAAACACAAGAAGTGTCATGTATTCAGTAGTGATGAAAGGGTCGTTGACAGCGACAAGCTCACAGTCATCCCTCTGATGGATAACTCTAGCGACCAAATGACCAAACCTTTCAAATCCTACATAAAAATAACAAAAGCTCCTTAATTAACTACCAAACATTTCCTAACACGAGAAGTAACAAATACGAAGGATATCTCAACAAATAAGAAGGATATCTCGACAAATAAGAACACACAAAACAGGCCAAGATCATTTTCAGCACCATTTGTCTATACAGTTTAAACCTTCAATAGGTCTTGGTATAGACGGGTGGGGCGAACAGACGGGTAAAGACCTCTAATAAAATAGGTAGGGGAGACAAGGTGGGGCACTCCCATGTGCTTCCCACTTTATGGTAAATGGATACTTTGTGAGAGGAAATGATATCCGTCTATACGTATAGACGGATAGTGTCCGTCTATAATGAGAATTTGTGTTAAAGCTTAGGCATATATAAAGGATATCTCAACAAATAATAACACACAAAACAGGCCAAGATGTACAAGAATTAGCCTATGCCTAAGCTTTAAGCCGACAACCCTCGGGCGCCTATAACATTTTTCAAAAAAAAGGCAATATGATAAAGAGAAGCATCTGACAGTACCTATAAATCTACCTAACAAGCCGCCTTGCTTGTATTTGCTGCAATTTCTCTTGTGCATTTTATCGAACACTTAGTGTTTTGTAGAGAACCCGAATTTCAGCTGCAACCACCGCCTGAGAGGAATCGGGGGAAATGAGAGAAACGATGAAGTATAAAAAAATTGAAGGGTCTAAAGAAAAGATTTGTGAGAGATTGATTAATGGAGGCTGAAAATGAGGAATTCGGGAAATGGATATACAGAATGTGAACTCTGAATTAGGGATAGAAATATAGACATAATTATATCTGGAAAAAAATCTGAAAAAACCCTAGATATTAAATCTGAAATGGATAGACCACCAATCGTACTATCAACAAAATCTCCATTGAACAACCAATTGTTAAGAAAACCCTAGATACTAAATACCAATTGGAATCAAAATCTGGAAAACAAAAATCACAAGGAACCTGTGGTGGCAAACGAGCGTTGAGTGGTTGAGAGGCCAGTCATGGGAGATCGATGAAGCTGAAGTCTAAAGCTAGAAGAAGCTAAGCTGCCGAAGGGATATGGAATAAATAAGTTACCCGAGAAGTAACAGCAGGGAACCGTGGTGGTGGTGGTGGTGCGATAGGAGCAGTAAGGGACAGTGGTAGTGGTGGTGGTGGTGGTGGTGGGACGATCGAGAAGTAGCAAAAATAAGGTTTGGTGATGAAAGTAATAGGCCAAGCTTTGAGATAAAGGATGTATGCCAGTATCATTGTATACTTCGTATGACTTTGGGTGTTTTTTTTATTTTTTTTATTAAATATCAATTGCATCAGTTTTAATTATAAATGACGCAAAAACAGATTATCAAATACTCCCTCCATACCACACCAATGGTAACATGCACCCACTTTTTGTGAGGAGAAAAGTGGGTCCATGTTACCATTGGTGTGGTATGGAGGGAGTATATCGGTTAAAGAACACAACTGATGTATTTGATCAAATACGTCAGTTTTGCACATAACCGACGCAACTATTACGTCAGTTTATTTATAGAACTGACGCAAATAGCTTAACTAAAGGGCTAAAAATGCTTCCTGCCAAAAGTAATTACTTTTTGCGTCATGTTTTGTAGAACCGACGTAATTCAATAGACGCAATATAGGGCTTTTTTCTACTAATGTGATTAATGCTCTTGATCCTATTTTTGATGATTCCCTTGCTTTATGTTTTGACAGGAATCCACCTGACGCCCCTGTTGTTGCGTCATATCCATGGAGCAAGGAAGTTGATGATGAGAGAGAGAAATTGATATATGGAGATGAACCTCCTCCTGAGACAATTTATCACTATGATGAGAATGTTAACATAGAAGCCGAGTTGGATGCTTTGGAAGCTGATATTTTCATAGAGGAGCCAGTCAAAGTTTTTGCTGAAGCTCCTATGATGGATGAAGCGCCTTATCTCCTTCCTCAAGAAAATGACATGAAAGGCGATGAACATACTTGCTCATATTTTACATTAGACTTTGAGTTTGATGAGCCATAACATTTTTAATTGCTTTTATTCTTTGCTTGGACTATTTATTGGTCCTACTTATGTTTGTGTGTAGCACATGCGCTACTTTTTTATTTACTGTTACGAGCTTTAAGTTGTATTGATTATGATTTGTGTGCGCATTTGTTCTAAATGCAGAAAATTTGCTCTCCAGATGGTTCCTCGATCGAGTGCTGGCAGGCTCGATCGAGTAACCTTGCTCGTTGGGTTAGATACGTAGCCAGACGATGATAGGAAATAGAGCGGTTGATATTTTCCCCTATTTTTGCAGCTGGTTTGGGGGAATTTCTATGCTCTTACCCTGTATTCTCTTCCCTTGTACCTTCTTTTATTGTATTATCTATTTCTTTTCCATTCCTTTTGTTAGTTGTGTCCTTTAGGTTGCTAGAAATTTTTGTGTGATTGCAATGCTCTAGGCGTCACAATGAGAACACTGTGACATTTAGGTTTGGAGGAGGAGTCTTTAATTATATTGTGTGATTTAATTATGTTGTGTGCTTCTATATCAAAAATCCGAAAAAATTAAAAAAATTCAAAATACAAAAACATTTTTTTACTTTGTTTTAGGTCGAGTCTTGGTAAATTAAATAACAATGATGTTAAATTGCATTGTTTTTGCATTTGAATCCCATATAGTTATCCAAGTACTTTGTTTTGACCTGTTATTCATGAAGACAAAGCTCATAATTCAAGTCTTAACCGTATTGACATGCCTTATATTGATTAGATTTGACACAATTGTGTTGGTAAACTACTTTAATTCTGAGGTCTATAGAGCTTCCAAGGCCAGGAACATCAATAAACTGGTCTCATTGTCAATTAGGCTTGAGTGTGGTTTCTCCTTGTGGAATATGTAATATCAAACTGTATAAGTGTGACATTGATTTCTTGATACTTTTATTGATTTCTTGATACTGCAGCCCCCGAAAGGGGTGGCTTACATTGTACATGTGGTGGTGCGGGAATGCATGGGCCCGGGGGAATTCAACCCCCTCGTCATCAAAAAAAAAAAACAATTAACTGGCCTCCCTGTAGATTCGACCCTTTGTTACCACTAGCTACCAGCTAGTAGTAATTTAGGATTTATTTTGATAGGCCAACGACTGAAAATAACCTTATCAAATTTGGCGCCGTTGCCGGAGAGGCAACAAATTTTCTGTTTACTTTTGTCTTTTGTCTCAGGGAGCGTTAGTTCCTTGAGACAATTTGATCTTTTCTTGTTGTTTTCGTGTATGCCCAGGTCTAACAGGTTAGAGATTATACCTTTTGATCCCGAGCCAGAAAAGACTTTTCGGTATAGGCGAAAATTTCAAAGAGAAGTAAGTCAGGTGGAAGAGTTGAGTACACTTGACTATGAGCGGTATACTTTCGCAGAAGATTCGTCCTTTGAAGAGGACACTCTTATTTCTGCACCACTTACTCCTACAACATCAAACATGCCGACCTTGGCAAGTCACTCCGAACCCACGGTTGATTCTATTCCTAAAGGCTTCGTGCTGTTTCTCAGACTAAGAAAAGATGAGAATATCGTCGATGAAGACTACGACACACTTATTCAAGAACTCACTAAAAGTTCGGTTCATTTGGTCCATGAAGATAGCGGCAGCATTGGTCAAACCAACGGGCATCACCTTAAACTTCGAAATGTTCATATCTCGTGCTAAAGGCGGTCTTAGGGATATCGGACTCACGGACGGGAATTTGATGATAACCGGATCTCAAATCAATCTTGGAAAAAGTAGAAGCACCTTTGAGTTGATCAAACAAATCTTCAATTCTTGGTAGAGAGTACTTGTTCTTGATAGTAACACGGTTAAGCTCACGATAGTCGATAAAAAGCGTCATGGATCCATCTTTCTTCTTCACAAAGAACGGGAGCACCCCAAGACGAGGCACTAGATCGAATAAATCCTTTCTCAATCATCTCATCAAGTTGCTTTCTCAACTTCTTTAGTTCGGTTGGCGCCATACGGTAGGCAGCTTTAGCAATCGGTCCGGTTCCGGGAACAAGGTTGATAGAAAACTCTACATCACGCTCGAGAGGTATCCCAGGCAACTCATCGGAAATACATCGGCAAATTCACAAACCACAGTCACTTCTTCAAGTTTTGGCAAAGAAGAAGAGGTAGAAGTCACAACACACAAAAAGACTTGGTAACATTTCCTCTCCATACTCACCAACTTCAAAGCGGAAATCAACTTCACACCTACTTAGGAACGGACTCCCTTATAGGATACACGGGTGCCTAACGGGCTCTTGAGGCGAATCTTTTGATCTCTACACTCGAATGTTGCATCGTATTTGTTAGAAATCTATATCTCATTACTAAACATATTCATATATGTTACATTTTAATTTAGTCATAAAATTAAATACAAATCTTATGCATGCAAACTAAAATAGATAAGTGAAGAAGTCGTTTTCCTTACTATAATTACGGATTAAAAGGGCACCAACAAGATCTCCTTCTTGTTAGTTCTTGAGCATTACAAATAATGGATGAACAAAGATTCAAGTATAGAATCTCTCCCAAAAGTGAATACCCAAGGAAACCTCTCAATAACAAATGTTATTATGATCTAGTAATAATAAAAGTCTAACTTAAAAATTGACACAAAATATTAATTTGTCTCTCTACTATTTCGGTGGATAGGAGGAACTATTTGGAGTTTATTTCTCTAGAATTTTCACAAATTGTAGAGAGCATGCATTTTTCTTACACTAGAAAAATTATATGTAAAATGATGAATGAAAAATTGAAAAGAAAAACTCTTTTCTTTTCCCCTATGGTGGTCGAAATTATTGGCCTTGGGTAGCATGCCCAATGCCTGCTTTTATTTTTGCTCTTCTCAAAAGCTTTTAGGGTTGCATAGCTAGAAATTAGGCTTTAATAATTATGTTTTCTCTTATTAAAATAATCAACATAATTTTTCCACTAATACTCCCTCCAATTTTTGGTACATACAAAATAAAATGGAAGGTCCATTTTATTTTGTCATTTGTCAATTGTGACATATGTGACATGTTACTTGACATGTGAATTTGTAATGTATTTTTAACATATTAAAAATCAACATACTCATAAAATATGTCATTTACGAAATCGACTAGTAATCCGTAATTACTTGTACCAAAACGGTTTATCAAATTATAAATTACGTCTTGTATTTATAATAAATTATTCATTCACTTTCAATTCCAAATTGTTTCGTAAATAATAATTTTATCTAAGTAATAAAAGAATTCAATTACTTAGACCGTATCTAATATAATCGAATTACAATAAGACACGTTAATTTTACTCACAAAATCATCCGTCAATTTTTAAGCAATTTAATTAACTCGTATCGGCATACGATTAATTAAATAATCAATTACGAGTATTTCCCTATAGGTATGACCTAATAAGGGGATCAACTGATCACCACCGTCGCACGACAGTAATGTCAAACTCTAGTCAGCCAATCATTACCGATATGTGTGGACCAGTTGACTGTAAAATATTACATCCCACATATATTCTTAAAATGAGATTTAAACATGTGATCATTATGATCAATAGTTGTGATCGCATTATTGTCGGAGGACACATATTCCAACAGTATTTAGACAAACAATCCATACCCAAAATTACATCGAATTCCTCAAAGGGAAAATGAAGTAAGTTAGCGGGGAAAATAGTTCCCGAAATTAAGATAGGGACATCAGAAAAAGAGTAGGAACATGAAATGATTTATCCGGATGGTAAGGATATAGGGATATACTCACTAGATATAGGCTCAATGGCTAGCTTTCCCGAAAACTTGGAAGATATAAAAGATAAAGATGCGCCGGTGTCGAAAAGAATAAGGCTGTAGATACCCAGTATCTGCTGAGACTCCAACAAACACCCGATGATTATCGGACTACAACATGTTTTGGGGTCGCAGCGTTTGATCGACAGTTTTTGTACAACTTTACGTCGGAAAACTTAAAACAATTTCAAAAACAAAACATTTCAAAACATTTCAAAAATACCTGGAGTGTTTAATGCACGACAACGGGGTCGCGATGACACTAACTAGAGTCAAATCCGACACCGGACCAAAAACCGACTCAAAAATTCGAATCCCGACTCTAACAACGAGTCAAACCAAGTCAACCACAAAAACAAAATATCTGCAAGCCTTCTATGCTAAGTTTTCCTGGATTCATGAATGGTCAAGTACCAAACATGTGACTACAAAACCTAGGATAGAACAAATCATGATTGCGTTTGTTGTGAAAGCGACAACACAACTCAAAGACCCGCGGCATGGCTCGCGCCTCTTTGAGCAGCCCAGGTGGCCACGTCGCTCAAAACTCACACAACCACTCATTCTCCTATAAATACCCCTCAAATGCCACCCATTTGAGACTTACGCGAGTGTCCGCCCCCTCTTTTCTCCCTTAAAATTCTCGACTCGACTTCTAAAGTCACAATCCGACGCGTGTTTACGACCTACCGATCGTAAACACGAGCCTTACACATTGTTTGGTACCGTCATCGTGCATTAAATCACTTGTCCGACCACTTTGACCACTACAGCATCACTAAACTTTTAAAACACTCTTTTACTTACCAAAACGGTTTTAAACCGAGTTTTTTCCAATCAAACGAGTTGTTACACTTACGTCGGTCACTCGCCATAACCAAACATGTAAGTATGAGGGTGTAAAAATCCTCTTTCATTATGTTTTCATTTGTTTCATGACTTTAACATGCTAAAACATGCATAACATGAACCAAAACATGGAATAAACGAGCCAAAACTGATTTTTGGTCTGAGGAAGAAGCCCCTTAGGTCGCCAACAGGCTCGCGCCTAAATAGGGTGCTCAGACCAGAGATCAACCGTGTTTGTTCTCGTCATTTCCCTTAATCCATTTTTCACATTTGTAATCGGTTTTTACCATTTCAAGTATTTTCGAAACCTTTTGTTTCATTTCACATGTTTTAACCATAAAGCATTTTTCACCCTTGGTTCTTCATACCATGACGATTAAATCTGTGTTTCGGTGATAATATTTGGTTAATGACATTTAAGAGGTATTTTAAAGCCTTTTATTTCCTTTCTTTACATTTTTCAAACAAACATATTAATCACCAACACAAAGTCATCCTTGGTTATACATACCATGCCGGATTTTAACCTGGGTACGATGATGAGTACCGACTAATTACATTCAAAATGGACTTAAAACAATTAGTCCATAATCATTTTCAAAACTATTCATGTCAAGCTTGTCAAACCGAACCCGACACCGAATATTATCAAATAATGATGATTATTCGAGTCTAGTTCTTCAAATCGACAAATGCGGTCCAAACGACCCTTTCAAATCAAACTGGGTTCAAATACCCATTTATAACACGTTTCATAACGTTTTCTAAATAGTCAGAGCACGGCATACAACCGTTGGCTAACCCGCGCCTCAAGCAGGCCTTTTCTTTCTCATTTTGAAAACCAGAGGGAGGCCCCTTACACCGCCGGCTGGCTCGCGCCTCTTATAGCCGTCTGGTACAGGGCCTATTCCTTTCCAGCATTAGTCTAGGACGATCCCGACTCCGGTTAACCCGGATATAGAACGGATCAGATGACTATTCAATTATTTAAAACCATATTTGCAAAATGCCTTACTAAGACAAATGGATCATGTTATGCACCCTAAACCTAATTCGGTAAATGGATGTTTAATTTCCGTCTTGCATGCAAATCAATCATTAATCCAACTCGACATCTTATACTTGATACTTGGATTAAATCAACCGACTTAGAAAGCTCTCACATGTTAGGTTTAAATCATTGGATGCGCATTCATGCATTTAAACCGTTTTATCAACATCTGTATTCAACCAACCAAGATCGATCAGTAGAGGCTGCTAAACGCGGGCGGGATTGGGTGTCTGATTAAAGGGCTTCCCAATACGTACCTTCACCTCTTACTCATAAACTTTGGATAGTGGACGACCTTATCCAGGGCGTACGAGAGTCATTCCAGAGATAGGATGCTAAAGAGGGACGATTTCCTTATCTTTAGTACCTATGTCAAACGCTGCTTTGTGCTTCGATTTGACCGAGGTATAAAGTGGAATTCGAACGGGTTCCAGGCATCCCACAAATGCTTGGTGGCGACTCCGAACATCTCTAATCGTTTTGAGACCCTTACCGAGAGGAAACCGACCGATCTAAAACGATCCGGTCGAAGGCATCTTTACGCCGCCGAGCGTGGCTTTCAAAAAGACCGCTGTATGTCCACAGATCGGCTGGGCTTGCAGGTGGACCATGTCCACAGATTGGCGACTCCGCTGGGGAAAACTAGGACACTTACGTCTTTGTGATCCCTAGATGGTGAGACTCGAACGAGGTCTTGGTTGGAATGCATTAATTGATATTACGGTCACGGTCGAGTTCCTTGTCCGGGCCCACAACCTAACCCTTTTCGACCAATTGGCTCGTCCCGTCGGCGTGAGTTTTCTCATCCCCGCGTTTCGAATCCCGATTGAGTCAAGCATACCATTGACGTTACACATTTCTGTTTCGTCAAAGAGCTTTCATCACTTTCGAGCACGAAGCTAGGGCACCCTCCTTACACATTTTGTTTGGATTGGTATCCCTCTCGCAAATTGGGGTTTGATTGCTTGGTGTGTAACCCACCCTTTTAATCCAAAACCTGTGTCAGCATGATGCATAATATAATGAAACTGTGAGTGCTTATGTGCTATTTGATCATAAGTCTTTCCGTGTCATTTCAAACTTTCAAAACACCTTTTTGCGCCGTTATAATGGCCATTTCAAACCTCGGTCTTTCGCCGTCCGATGCACGCCTTTCTAGGCCGTCGTAATGACGATTTTTCAAACTTGGTTTTGTATAACCATTTCAACACGCCTTTCTAGGCCGTCGTAATGACGATTTTCAAACTTGGTTTTGTATAACCATTTCAACACGCCTTTCTAGGCTGTCATAATGATGATTTTCAAACCCGATTTTGTATAACCATTTCAAATCACCTTTTTACGCCGTTATAATCGCCGCGTCTAGACACGGATTTTAACCCGTTTCGCGTCGACAATGGCTCTTTCAAAACCAGAGAAAAGCACACACCCTTTTCTCGAGACACTTTCGGGATCCCGAGGACCATGCACCGTCCCCGAGACCTCTTCAAACATTTCAAACTCGATTTTCAAAACATGCAATTTTGAATTTCAAAACCGTCTTGGGAAACAATACACCGTTTTCCGAGCCGACTCAAACTCAAACCGTCTTTTGCAAATAAACTTAAGACAACCCTTTTCAACTGATCGACTTGCGGAGATCTCTATCTTCGGAAGCCGCCCATCAAAGCGACAAATGAATCTTTTTGAAAATTTCTATTTTTGAAAACTTCAGTCCACCATTCCAATTCTGCCTCATGTCTATCGAGTCAAAGCAAACGTACTTATGGGTCTTTACTTATGAGTCGTCTCACCACGAGACCCGTCCAATGGCGTCACGCCGTCATGATTGGACTTCTGTCAAAGGTTCGGTCAAACACCGTCACATTATAAATCGAGTCAGCAATGAGGGACCACACACGGTCGCCCCGTCTTGTTGAGTCGGTCTTGGTCTCGTCATCTGTGTTGTCTGCGTTCAGTCTTGGAACCGTGTCGGATTAAGTTGTAATGTGAGCCGTTTTTCTGCCTCAGAGCCATGGCCCCGTCTTCAACTTTGTCTGTCAACCACAACAACAATGATAACAACAGAGATGTCACAACTGATCAGCTAGCCAGCCTGCTTACCGCTCTTAAGGTCACCCTGGATCGCGTCGAGACTCGTATCGACGCCCTGGAGAACAAGGAAATTGGGGAACATAATACCCCACCTCTAACTGAGACTGAAAAGAGGCTGAAACTCTTGGAAGAACAACTCCTAGCCCGGGGTAACAACATCCACCTTGAAAATAACCGAAGGTTCGAACCTGTTGGGGACCAGTTACCTGACAACTTCACCGTGACTGATGTGCCTAAGTTCAAGGGAGTAGAGGACCCACTCAACCACATCCGTGCTTTCAAAGACTACATGGCCATTAAGGGGGTCAAACAGGAACTTTTTACCAGGATCTTCCCATCCTCTTTTGAGCCGATTCCTCGCCAATGGTACTACTCCTTGGACCCGAAAAACCTTACCACCTGGGATGAGATCGCAGTTGAGTTTGCCAAACAGTATGCCGACAATGTCGAGATCCAGGCCAACACCCGTACTCTCGAGGTGTTAACCCAAAACGACAAGGAAGGATTCACTGAGTTCCTAACCCGTTGGAGGAGGGTGAGTACTCAGTTGGTCAGTAAGCCGAGTGAGTCAACTCTGGTGGAAAAATTTGTCAACAACCTCCGCCCGGTTTAGCCAACCTACTGAGGTATCAGAATATCAAAACTTTTCACGATCTGCAGATTTTGGGGACACGTATTGAGGACGACCTCCGAAAGGGTGTCTTAGAAAAGACCACTGGCAGGGGTTATCAAGGATCCACCTCAACCGAATCTCGCCCTTACGGTCAGACAAACAAGATTGATGAGGTTAACCTCGTCGAACCATCTGCCAAGAAAATTGAACGCCCCCATAGAGTGTTCACCAACATAGGGTCAACTTATGCAAGTGCCATGAAAAGGCTCATGGACCAAGGGAAGCTACAACCGATCGGGCCCACCCCGGACCCGGCCGACGCCAAGAAATCCCGATTTTGGAACCCCAATGCCTACTACCAGTATCATCGAGGGAAAGGGCATGATACCGAAAATTGCTTCAAACTCAAGCACCTCATTCAAGACATGATTGAGAAGGGAGATTTGCCTATACCCCCACAAACTAAGCCAAACAACAAGACGAATCCTCTGGGAATTCACGCCATCTCTGACGATGAGCCGACCCTAGACTGCTCTCATCTCATCTTGCCAATTGACGACGAGGTGAATGTTCTGGAAAAGGATCCTTTAGACGGAGTGTTTGTGTTCAGTGCTGCCACTATGCTCACTATGTTTCAGCAAGTTGAGGAGGCCATTTCCAGCCTTTCTGAGAGAATCACCCGACTCAACGACGCCTACCGTCGGCTCATCTTCAATCCCCCGGCACCACGTCCAAGGGAAAATTCCCCAAGCATTCAAAACTACCCACCCCAGGATGGATTGCTCTCGCGACCATTCTGGCATAGACCCCACGAAAAACACCTTCAAAATAACCACCTTCACGAGAATTACCCTCAAAATAACTACCCTCAAAATAACTACGCTCACAAAAATCGCCCTCACAAAAATATCCCCCACAAGAACTACCCACCGAGGAATACTCCTCCAAGGTATCCTCGAGACCCTGAAATTAACGGCATATGGCGGGATGATGTTGAGGATGTCTATGTCATCCCGGGGAAGGAAAAGCGGACGAAGGATATCGGACATCTCACCCGGTCCGGTCGCCCCTATCAAAATCCGAACAACCCAACGGTCGTTCCAACAACGAATGACCAAATCGTCCCAGAGGTGGACACTCAACCAAAGGCTCCCGAGAACTCAATCCTGAAACAGCTCCAGAAAGCAAAAGCCGAGATCTCAATTTGGCAGTTGATCGCAACGTCTTTTGAGCACCGACAGGCCTTCCTGCAGGCCTTGGGGAAATTAACCGTGCCCTCCACCTCTTCCCTAGAAGAAATAGTGGCACACATGACGAGAGACGCCCCTGATCTGAGTAACCCGGTCGTCTTCTCCGACGAGGATATCCCCCTGTTCGAAGCCAATCATAACCTGGCCCTGTATATCACCGTACAATGCCTCCAGAAAAATATACAGATGGTCCTCGTGGATGACGGCTCCGCCGTGAATGTCATTCCTATCAAAACTGCCCACGGGCTGGGTATTAAGGAATCTGATTTAATCCCAACAAATCAAGGAGTACGCGCCTACGACGGCACTCGTCGCAAGGTCGCTGGGCTAGTCACTTTGACCATCGCAACCGGGCCATTAGAAAGACAAACCAGTTTTCAAGTGGTCGACATCGACGCATCCTTCAACATGCTCCGGGGACGTCCCTGGATTCACGCCGTCAAAGCGGTCACCTCAACGCTCCACCAAAAGATCAGGGTCCTCTTCAACGGGAAAACAATCAGGATCCCCGCTTCCCCAATCAAAGCAGTTATGAGAAGAGGGGTAGCCTCCCAAGCCATTGAGGAGGACGACAATGAAATGTGGGGTTTCCAGGCTGTAAACGCCATAATTTATGAATTGGCAACCTCTGGTGGCGACCCGTTCACCAACCTCATGATCAACCGTATCATGATGCGTCAGGGTTATTTCCCGGGTTTGCCGCTCAATCCACTAAAGGACCCTTTGTCTCCCTTGAAACAGGCTAAGGTCCCCAACATTCCCTTTGGGCTGGGATAGAAACCTACTGATGAAGATATCCAGGAGATGAACCTCCTAGTCCGAAAACGCAAGAAGCACGGAGTCATACTCCGTCCATACCACCTAACCCTCAACGGATACTTCGTCCCTGAGGGAGAGTCTGAACTCTACCACGGCTTTCCGGAGCCAATCTATGACTCTGTGGCAAGGGCTAGATACCCGGGAGTGGAAGTCTTCCAGGACTGCTACTTTATCCCCGACAACATCGAAGCTGCATCAACCGAGTCCAAACCGTCACCATACCTCGACGGACAAGCTGTCACACTACTCTTTGGGGAAGATAACGTTAAACGCCTCGACTCTGAGGACATCATCAACATCACCCTGAAAGACAATCAGTTTGATCCAACCGCCTTAATCTCCGATACTGACCCGGAGAAAGCCACCCAGGGCTGGAGGGAGACCATCAAGTGGACCGATCGCCAAGGCCGCATTCTCAAGATCACAACTGGAGAAGGCCCTATGTTTAAGAAGGAAAGTGAAGAAGGATCTGAGTCTGAGTCTGAGTCGGATTCAGAGTCTGTCACAGCTCCTAACACTTCGGAAGTCCCAGTCAAGGTCCCCTTCCCACTATTTTATCACAAAGTCGTGGCTGATTCAGAGGTTGAGTCTACTAAGGTCACCCCCACTCCCATGAAAGGTGACAACCTGGAGCCTGTTCCAGGGGCCACTTCTTCTGTCGTGTCGCCTCTGACTGAGCAAGAGATGTCTGTCCTCTCCGAGCTTTTCGCTCGTGTCAACTTAATGAACGCTAAGTTTGCGTATGGCTCGTCTCAATTTAACTACAATGCGATTCTGAATGATTATGAGGAATTTGACTTGAGTAACTACCCACCTCACTTGGCCAAAGAACTTAACAAACGGGAAACCAGAACCCCCATCATTGAGGAAACCGAGCCTATTAACGTAGGAACCGACAATACACCTCAAGAACTTAGTATAGGGACAACCGTGGACCCCTCGGAAAGACAACAGTTCATTGACCTCCTCCACGAATACAAGGACGTGTTCGCCTGGTCTTACAGAGATATGCCTGGGACCGACAGAGAAATTGCGAGAGCCTTTGGATACCCATCAAACCGGGGCTAAACCAGAAAGCAGAAGCTACGCGGATGCGTCTGAGTGGGCCTTAAAAATCAAAGAAGAGGTGGACAAACAGTTCAAAGCCGGGTTCATCAAAGTATCTGAATACTCGGATTGGGTGGCCAACATTGTGCCGGTACCAAAGAAAGACGTAAGAATTTGGGTCTGCGTCGACTTCAGAAATCTAAACAAGGCGAGTCCAAAAGACGACTTCCATTTGCCACATGTTGACATTCTGGTAGACAACACCGCCGAACATGCTCTCCTATCATTCATGGACGGGTATGTCGGGTACAACCAGATTAAAATGGCTGAGGAAGACATGCACAAGACTGCGTTCACTACACAGTGGGGTACATATTGCTACACGGTCATGCCTTTCGGCCTCATCAACACCGGAGCAACCTATCAGAGAACCGCTACCACTCTCCTACATGATATGATGCACAAGGAGGTAGAGGTATATGTCGATGACATGATTGTCAAATCAAAAGAACGGGACGGCCACATCAGCGCCCTCCGGAAATTCTTCGCTCGTCTGCGGAAATATAACATGAGACTAAATCCTCAGAAGTGTGCATTCGAGGTCACCTCCGGGAAAACTATTGGGACATGTCGTCGCAAAAGAGGCATTGAGATTGATCTAACCAAAATCAAAGCCCTTCAACAAATGCCTCGGCCTAAGAACGAGAAGGAGATTCGGGGATTTCTCGGTCAGGTCCAGTACATCAGTCGGTTCATTGCCAAGCTCACTATGATCTGTGAACCGATATTCAAGAAGCTTTGTGCATCCGATCACACCGATTGGGACGACGATTGTCAAAAAGCCTTCAACAGGATAAAGGAAATCCAATCCAAACCTCATGTCCTCATGCCACCTCAACCGGGAATTCCTCTATCCCTGTACCTGACTGTTACTGACACAGCCATGGGAGCAATGCTAGCACAAACAGTTGGCACATGGAGCGAGCCATCTACTACATCAGCAAAAATTTCATTGAGTACGAGACGAGGTATACCCTACTGGAAAAGACATGCCTTGCCCTAGTATGGTCAACAAAGAAGCTGCGGCATTACATGCTCAGCTACTCCGTCCACATCTACTCCAAGATGGACCCGGTTAAATACATCTTTGAAAACCCCGTACTAAATGGAAGGCTGTTTAGGTGGACACTCATGATGTCTGAATTCGATCTCAAGTTTGTACCCCTCAAGGTTATCAAGGGAAGAGCATTCGCCGACTTCCTAGCAGAAAATCCCGTCAACGAGGATGCAACGACCGACACATGGTCACTTCCTGACGAAGACATCCTTTGTGTCGACTCCGACGCATGGGACCTATATTTTGATGGTGCATCTAATCTGAGAGGCTTCGGGGTAGGAATCCTTCTAATTTCACCAGAGGGAGAACATGTTCCGATCTCGGTCAAGCTAGACTTCGCCGTCACCAACAATGCCGCTGAATATGAAGCATGCCTCATCGGCCTACAAGCAGCCATCACATTTGGCATCAAGAGATTGAGGGTCCATGGCGATTCCTCACTCATCATCAATCAGGTATCCGGATCATGAAAAATCCGATCTGAGAGCTTAGCTCCCTATCGAGCAAAGATCAATCGAGAGGTCAAGTTCTTCGACCAAGTCGACTACTTCCACTTGCCGTGAGAGGAAAATCAATTTGTAGATGCCCTGGCAAAGCTTGCCGCGCTCGTCAACATACCTGACGACATGACATCGATGCCCCTATGTGTCAAGAGAAGGAGCTATCCAGCTCACATTTGTGCCATTATCGACGACGAGGAAAGCCATGATGAACCTTGGTACCAAGCCATCCTCAATTACAAAACCAAAAACGAATTTCCTCCCAACTCTGATCAAAGAGGACAAAGAGCTATCCGTTTACTTGCATCACAATTCGTGATAAACCAAAATCAACTCTACAAAAGAACACCCCAAGGAATTCTCCTCCTTTACATTGACCATCACAAAGCCAAAAAAGTCATGGGAGAGGTCCACGACAGAGAATGTGGCCCTCACATGAGTGCAATGATGCTTACACGGAAAATCATACGGCTAGGTTACTACTGGACAACCATGGAAGCCGATTGCCGTAACTACGTTAAACATTGCCACAATTGCCAAATCTTCGCCAATATACAACATATATCACCATCCCTTTTATACACCATGACGTCACCCTGGCCTTTCTCAACCTGGGGCATCGACATCATCGGGAAAGTCAACCCGATAGGCACCAAGGGGCATTGCTTCGTCCTCGTCGCCATCGACTACTTCACCAAATGGGTGGAAGCACAGGCATATGCAGTCTTGACCGCCAAACAAGTGGCCAAGTGCATTCAAAACAACATCATCTGCCGATATGGGGTACCCCATGAAATCATCAGCGATCAAGGCTCTCACTTCCGGGCGGAAACTCAAGCTTTGCTGGACAAATACTAGATCGAACGACATCGATCATCCCCCTACCGTCCCCAAACCAACGGAGCGGTAGAGGCAGCGAACAAAACTCTTGTTACCATTATCAAGAAAATGCAAGACAACTACCGCGATTGGAAGAGCAAACTCCCATTCGCACTCTGGGGATACCGAACCTCCATTCGAACACCGACAGGCGCCACACCCTTCTACCTAGCATACGGTATGGAGGCGGTTCAACCGGTGGAGTTAGAGGTCCCTTCTCTACGCATCCTACTGGAGAGTCAAGTCCCTGAAGCGGAATGGACCCGTCGAAGGTACGAACAGCTCACTCTTCTAGACGAACGGCGACTCAACGCCTTGCACAACGTCCAGCTATATCAACGACGTATACAACGGGCATTCAACAAGAAGGTTAAACCCAGAAACATCCAGGAGGGCGACTTGGTCCTCAAGTCAATTCGAGCACCATTACCCGTCGATCCGAGGGGAAAATTCAAACCCAACTGGGCCGGGCCATACCTGGTCAAGAAAATACTTTCGGGGGGAGCAGTGAGACTAAGTGACCTAGATGGGGAGGACTTTACAAACCCGACCAACCTAGACCAACTCAAAAAATACTACCCTTGAGCCCTATCAACCAACAACCTTGCCTAGTTTTTGCAACTAGCAACCACCTCAACCCTTTTCAAGTCAAGTTCCTCAATATGTTCTGATTTGAAATTGCATGTTTTATCGAGTCTAAGCTACGGCACCTTGCCCGTTTCGAATTTCCTTTGATCCGTCAAAGGCAACGTCCATTTGCACTACAAAAACAAACCCCCTGAACAACGAGCATGGTTTGATTTCACCTCTTCTGGTGAATACGTAGGCAGTCCCTCTTATGCCTGAGGGATACAACCACAAAACCCAATTCAAATTCAACAAAACATTCGAACTACGATCATGGTTTGATTTCACCTCTTCAGGTGGATACGTAGGCAGTCCTTTCTTACACAAGAAGGATACAACCATCCCCACAATAAAACATTACCCACATACAAAAAAACATCCCCATCAAAAAAGAAGGAAGGGAAAACCATTCCCTTTCCCACAAAATACAAAAATGAGCCTTTCTCCCTTTCCACAAAATACCACTTTCCCAAGTGCAATTTTTTAGGACGATTCAAATCGAGTTGCCTTCACAAAACTAATGGAAGAAAAAAGCGTTCACAACTTTCTGACACGAGCAATCCTCTTATTTAATTAATAATGGGAGGGATTACAATTTCAACAACAAATAAAGCTCGACGAGTCTGCAACTTGTCAAAGCTAAGGTGTCAACTAACACACCTCACATAGTAAAACTAGCACAAAACACACAATAACTAGCTAGTACAACATAATACAAACTCACAACAATAATACAACATAATAATAAAGTGGGTAATGGAGGTCTTCACTCTTCCATTCTACCCTTGCCTTTTCCTTCGGGGTACATCTTCCCCTTGTTCTTCTGCCCGCCTAGCATGGACTTCCTCCTCGGAACGGATCCTCAACGGATCTAAGACGGCAACGGCCTCCGGTCTAGCACAAGACCCCGTATTCGACCCAAGACGAGCCAATGCACGGCTCACCATATTCTTGGGGCCGGAACTCCTCCTCTTCGGTGGTCTCATCACATCGGGGGTATCTCCATCAACATATTCCTCAAAGAAGGCACGGTTGGCCTTGCCAACCTCTCGGTACTTCAAGTCGACAACCTCGTCCTTACGGAATTTGGATCTCTCTTCCAAGGACGGAGCACGTGACCACTTGACATAAGCGGGAGCCACCTATGTCGTGGCAACCGAGTTTGGCACCTCCCAAAGCGGCCGAGTGGCCCACCACCTTTTGAAGAATTCCACAAGCTCGGAGTTCCGCAAAACATTCTCTTGGACAAGAGTATCTTGAGCGGGCACCTTTTGTTGACGCCCCATTTGCCTCATGAGCCTTTCGGGATAAATGAAGGAAACAACCTTCAAACCCACCACCATCAAAGAACGAGGACTAGCACCCTAAGCGGGCAACCCCGTGAAGGACCTCAAGTGCCACCACGGCACCACCCAACGGATATGAGGACCACCCTCCTCCGCCAATCTTGCGGCCCAATAGGCCTCGGTGGAAGCAAAACTATCCGGGTACAACTTCTTCCTCATGGTAAGGTGACGGAAGGAGTAAGAAGAAGAATTAACCGAAGCTCTACATACCTTAGCCTCTCCAATAGCCACACTTGGAGGATCCTTGGCGATCCAAAAGAGGGAGTTTCTCCACAAGAGCCTTCCTTGTCCAAAGCTTGGATAATCTCTCCAAGCACCAACCATGATGGATCTCTACCATGCTCCATTTGCTCAATCACATGGATGAGGGTCATGCTACCATGACATCTTGGCCCTTCCTTCTTCAAGACATCAACAAAGAGGTACACATGGACAAGGCAAAATTCAAGAACCCTTCTCCTAGCCACCTCCGAGACATTAGCATCTAACCGATTCGAGAAGTTTTTGATAAGAGCCAACATATCCACACCATGTGGAGCAAGAAGGAAGTTGACTTGGCTTGTTGATAAGCCCAACATGGAACGGAATTTCTCCTTGTAGCACAACCGAGTCGGAGAAAGCACCGGAGGACAACCCGGCCACCTACCAATGACTCCAACTTCTTCGGCAAGAGGACAAATCTCACCTTTCGGGAGGACGAAAACATGATGTTTCGAATCCCAAAACCGAGAGCATGCTTCAAGAAACGGAGGTTGCACCTTGACTTGACGAAGCAGCAACAATTGACCAACTCCCATGCAATCGAGTTGATGCTTCTCGGGAGGCGACAAATCCGGGCACCATTGTCGCAATGCGTTCTCAAAAGCATCCATGAAATATTTTTGTGGAAGAAGAAGAGGTTTCGTAGAGATGTTTTTTGTGTTTCGGATGATGAAACGATGAAGCGCAAACGTCCCTATTTATACAAAACGATCAGCGCATTTTTCCAGAAAAAGAGGAGAGCCGGCTTCCATCGCCGAGCAGCTCGCGCCTCTTTGAGGCCTCTCCAGGATTCCCGCTGTTGACTTGTCTCTTTCAACATGTGTTTTCTCCTGACACCTCAAACCTCCCGCCAGGAACCTCACGCCTCTTCGGGATGATCCGGGAAATTTTGTGTTTCTTCACACTCACATTTTTTTGTTTTCGCGTTTTACGAAATCCGACACGGTTTCCATGACGCAGCTTTAAACATACGGATTTTTCTTTCTTTTTTTAGGAGGGAAGGGCTAGTCGCCCCGATCTGCGATGGATCGTTTCCATGTCAGTCGAAATTCCGGAAATTTTTTCGCTTTTTCGCAATTTTCCATCAAAAAAATCAAAATCGAAAATTGATAACACGACATCAATTTTCCTCAAAAATTCAAGCACTCACAAATTCGAGTCTTGACATCAAAGCCAAATATACTCGCAAAAATCCTTTTCTAAAAATTCTTTCCTGACGGTTTGAGTTTGAATTTTTCGAGTCAATTTTCAAAATTTCGATGCAATTTAATTCACGACGCGAGTTAATTGCTCAAATTTTCAGCAATTCCTTTGAATTCCGAACGTGACGATTTGTCACGGAATTTTCAAAATTCATTTCGAAATTTCAATTTTAACTTCAAGTCATCTTGGTTAATTTTGATTTTCAAACAAATGCTTTACGTGATTTTCAATCAAATGCTTTTACGTGTTTACGTTTATGCGTATATGCTATCTGTTGCCTGTTTTCTACACTAACGATGCGGGAACTGGTGCAAACATCAAAAGGAGAATCAACAGCCGACAAGCGCTCTTCCGAAACACAACACAAAAAGCCAAAAATCACAAAACAAGCCACAATCCAAAAACACATATATACACCGCCTCACGCAAAATGTAAATATGTACAGACAAAAGTCCAAGACACGGACAAACTACAACGACTACTCGACGTCTCCCGTCGGACCAGTCCTGGTCTCACTAGGAGTCGCCGCCAACGCAGACACCACCACCAGCTCAGACTCCCTCTCCGGGGAGCTCTCCAGCGTCTCACGCTCCATCTCGACGTGAAGCTCCTCCGCTGCAGCCAACTGAGCCTTCAGGGAGGCAATCTCCGCGTCTCGGCTCCGCAGCTCGTCCTCATGACGCCTCAAGTCCTGGTCTCGACGGATGATCCCCAGCTCCTGGCCTGCGATCGTCGACATGGCTGCCTCCAACTCAGCATGGACCCGAGCAAGCTCCACCGGATCCGTTGTGCCCTGCCAAACACAATAACAGATCCTCAAGATCTAAAAACGTGAAATACAACACCAAATATACAAAAACAACACACAAAACGTACCTGAGAAAGCCGAGCCTCCCTCGTAGCCAGGTCACTAGCCAGCGCCCTCCAGCGGTTAGCCATCCGCCACAAGTTCTGGTGACTAACAGTCGTCACCTACAAAATAAAAATATCCTTCAATACAATGTAAGGCAAAGTATAATTGGAGAAAGTGTTCAAGTCAGGAACTCAACCTCAGAACAGCCAACCTCCACTCCATGCCGGCATCGACCACTGCGGGCTCCGGTAAGCGCAACTTAAGCTCCTCGCCACCCGGCCCCTGTAAAGTGGTCTCCGTCGGGAAAGCTGGGGGCTGAGTCCTCATCAGCGGGTCGACTCCCTGCCATTTGGATCCACATCAAAAATGACAAACCCTCCTATCAAGGGAGGCAATGAAAACAAAGAAAAGAGGAGAACATACCTCGATCGGGTACCAAGCAAGCCTCGACAACCGGAAGGTGTCGTAGTCGGCGTCCCGCAGCAACAGCTCCTCACCTCCTCGACCGTGAAGGTGCTCCTCAACCTCATCAGGAGTCGACTCCTGGAACAACACCCCAGGCGGGTCAACCGGGACGATGAAAGTCTCGGTAAAGCACTGGCGAACTAGACGCTCGCCCAAGTACCAAACCGGCTCAATCGCCGTCTCCAAGTACAGGCGCAGGGAGCTGCGAGGTCGCAAACGCTCCGTGACGGCAGCCGGCACACCCGTGTAGTGCTCCCAAGGCCGCCCAACAAACTGCACTCGAAACCAAGCTACTCAGCTAACTGGGGGCTCCCTAAGCTACCTAATCATCCTATCTCTAGCTACTTCTATAAAGGAGAAGGGAAAGCAGAAACTTACATCAGCAACCCGAAGCTTGTTCACGTGACGCCTGCAATCCTCGTAAGTCGACTTAGTCAACTTCTTCCGACCCACCGTCCAACCCCTCACAGCAGGGTAAGCCGAGGGAACACCGTCCGTAGTACCCGGACGCAGAGGAGTGAAGTAAGCATACAATCAAGCCTGTAATCAAACACAGCAAACACAAATTAGCCAATTTCTCAAAAATTGCCAAAGTCAAAATCAAAATCAAAATCAAAAAAAAACTACCACAAAAAAAAACGCTCGTACCTCAAAGATGAGGCCGGGACCAACCAGAGCAGGAGCACTACCCGCTCCCACTGTCTCCGGACACACCGCCGTGTGCAAGTACCGGTTGAAACTCGCCAAAGTCGGCGTAACCCGGTCAAACCGGCCCAAAGCGTCAAGGTCGGCAAGAAGAGGAAGCACCTTGGTCGACAAGCGCTCGCCCTTGTCGCCAAAGTACGTGGCACCCAAGAAGTACCATAACCACAGCCGCGCCTCCTCCGCGTCAGCCACAGCCTCTACCTCCGGGCTCGCCAACGGCGCCGGAGCAACACCTTCCACCCTCTCAGTGAAGTGGTCCTTCACGTATGAACTCGCAATCAGGTACGGGGTGACGTCGGAAGGCTCCGTAAGCGAAAGCGACCGATCAAGCGTGACCGCAGGAGAGGACACCCTCTCCGTTGTCGCGGTAAACTCAATGGGCAGCTCACCACAGGGAAGGCCAGATACCATGGCGAAGTCCTCTAAAGTCACGCCGACCTCCCCAAACTCCATGTGAAACGACAACGTCGTGTCCCAGTACCGATCCAACATGGCGCGGATCAAACACAAGTTCGCCCTAATCGAGGACCTGTGAATGTCCCGCCAAGCGGCCAACAACGGCCCAAACGCCGACCTCTCTATCAACGCCCTCGACCCGGCTCGAAGAACGTTGTAGAGGTCTAAGCAGGTAGAGTAGCCAGAGAAAGTCCTCATGGTGCCGATCTCCTGAAATCAAAAACAGACAACGTCAGAATGCCTATTTAGGCTCGACACTTCAAAAATGAATGACAAATTTCAACCGGGGAATGCGAATCACCATGCCCTCGTGAGCACGGCAGGAAAGGTGCCGGTCTAGTCGAAGCAACAACTGGCTACCGTCAAAACCCTCGGCCCACTCTGGCGCTGCCCGTAAAAGCAACCCGCGCAGGGCCGTAACTCGCCTGGCTCTGAAACTCGCGACGTCAGCATCATCCTCGACCGTCCCCGCTCTCCGCCTCTTATGGCCGCGAGACTCAACGTGGTGGACAGGGCCCAACTCAACAACCCTATTGACGTCCCGCAACGACCGCCTAGTCGCCCGAGGACGTCGCTCCCTCAAAGAAACCCTCCTCCTGGAGGTACCCGCCTCAGCCCCAGTCTGAGCTCTACCAGCACTAACAGCCCCAACAGCGGGCTCCGCACGCTCCTCGACGGCCCCTGAGGCCCCAACAGTCTGCTCAGGAGGTCTCTCCTCCTCAGTAACGTCCTCCACGACCACGGAGGGCGTGCTAACCGGAGTACTAACCGGACCCGGCCCGAACAACTCCTCAAAAGTCGCAGCCATGAACCCGGCCTGCTCCGAACACTCTCCTACAAACAAAAAAACGTCAGCCGAAATTTCGGCATTATGACGGCATGAAATGGATAAATCCAAAAACAAAAAAAAATAACCTGCAATGCAAAAGCAAGGGCAATCCCGCCCAAAATCCAACCAAACAAAACGGTTCACAAAAAAACACACAAAAATGACTCGCCCCTCTTTTCAAGCAAAAGACGAGTCAAAACCACAAAAACGGCATTTCAAGACCCATACAAGGTCTGCCAATAACCCAAAATACATTCCCGACACAATGGGGATTTTTCTGCGGCTCAAAAAGGCAATTCATACGCTAATTTGAGCCCGAGCCGGTCAAAAATTCAAAAACGACCGCAAAAAGGCAAACGTGATTTTATCACGCTTCAACACGACCTAAATTACCAACAAGGTCCATTTCAAGGCAAACTGACTCAATTCAAGCCCAGACAGGCGCTTATTTGGTCAGACGTAAGACCGTCGCAAAAGGCAAAAATTCAATTTTGCCCACAGACATCCAACGAAGGTCCTTAAATGGCAAATACGGGTTTTCCCAACTACAATGCAACCTAGTGGGACCCACTACCCAAGCAAATAAACTTGGCATTGTGAAATAAGACGGCTTCTCGCCTCAATCACGTTTTTCGAGCCTAGGAAGCGGGAACGGGGACCAAAATGCAAACCAAAAGCACCCCTATACTCCTAAACATGTTTCTAACCTAATGCAAACATCAATTTCACTCGAAATTGGCTCAATCAAAAACGCCCAATTCGATTTTTAGGGCAAAATCCGCCCTAATTCAACTAAGCTAACAATCAACAAATTTGAAAGGATTCAAGAGGAAATACTTACCTTGAGATGACATTTGTTGACAATGGCACAAGTGGAAGCAAGCTTGAAGGTCCTTTAATGGCGATTTTGGCGAGTTTTCGAGGTTGAAGATGAATAATCATCCGCAGCTCAACCTCGCGTCTTTTTAACAAGAAATAGGGAAGCCGGCTTGCATCGCCAGATGGCTCGCGCCTAAACCAGGCCTCCCCTTTTCTTTTTCAGCGAAATTTGGGCTTTGGCCCAATTTCCCATGACAAACTTCAAAATTTTCGTTGAAAATATTGAATATTGTCATTTCCTCGAAAAACAAACAAAACCAAATAGTGAAAATTTAAATTCGCTATTTTCAAAAAACTTCAAGCAAAACGGCGATCAAAACCGCCAACTTCAAAAAATAATGGCGCAAATTCAAAAACCGCTATTTCAAACAACGGCGGCACATAAACCGTCACTTCAATCAATAGTGAAGATTCCAAATTCACTGTTTCTTTCAAAATGTCAACGGCGGCACATAAACCGTCACTTCAATCGATAGTGAAGATTCCAAATTCACTGTTTCTTTCAAAATGTCAACGGCGGCACATAAACCGTCACTTCAATCGATAGTGAAGATTCCAAATTCACTATTTCTTTCAAAATGTCAACGGCGGCACATAAACCGTCACTTCAATTAATAGTGAAGATTCCAAATTCACTATTCCTTCAAATACCAGCAGGGGGCTTCCTCGCGAAACCCACTCATTCCAAAAATAGTGATAGTGAGAAGCCCTACTCACTATTTCCACAGCGGCATCACGAGTTCGCTACTTTCAAAACAAGCCCCTTCGACGCGGCTACCCCCATGGTCCATTAACCTGACCATATAATTTGACTGACGAGCCTTACAACGCACCATGGCTGGCGAGCCTTACAACGCACCATGGCTGGCGAGCCTTATAACGCACCGCGGCTGGCGAGCCTTACAACGCACCGCGGCTGGCGAGCCCTCCTCATATACGCACCATGGCTGGCGAGACTTTGTCCGCAACCTTTCAAGGATACATCCCGAAGATGCCTCGGGTACATTTCCTTGTCTCGGCTGGCGAGCCTTACAACGCATCATGGCTGGAGAGCCCTCCTCACATACGCACCATGGCTGGCGAGCCTTACAACGCACCATGGCTGGCGAGCCTTACAAGGCACCATGGCTGGCAAGCCTTACAACGCACCGCGGCTGGCGAGCCTTACAACGCACCGCGGCTGGCGAGCCCTCCTCACATACGCACCATGGCTGGCGAGCCTTTGTACGCAACCTTTCAAGGACACATCCCGAAGATGGCTCGGGTACATTTCCTTGTCTCGGCTGGCGAGCCCTCCTCACATACGCACCATGGCTAGCGAGCCTTACAACGCACCACGGCTGGCGAGCCTTACAATGCATCGCGGCTGGCGAGCCTGACAACGCACCACGGCTGGCGAGCCTTACAACGCATCGTGGCTGACGAGCCTTACAACGCACCACGGCTGGCGAGCCCTCCTCACATACGCACCACGGCTGGCGAGCCTTACAACGCACCATGGCTGGTGAGCCTTTGTCCGCACCCTTTCAAGGATACATCCTGAAGATGCCTCGAGTACATTTCCTTACCTTTTCAAGGACACATCCCGAAGATGCCTCGGGTACATTTCCTTGTCTCGTCTAGCAAGCCTTACAACGCACCGCAGCTGGCGAGCCCTCCTCACGTACGCACCGCAGCTGGCGAGCATTTATCCGCAACCATGCAAGGACATATCCGAAGATGCCTCAGGTATGACTCCTTCTTATGGCTGGCGAGCCTTCGTACGTGGTCTAATGGACTTTAAACGACCCGAACAGGAAGTCGACAGACTCTAAACCATTCCCGACGACAGGTCCTTGACTCGTACCCTCGAGTCGCCTCGGCGTCGTCCTTCTCGACGGCATATCCTAGGCCTGAATCCTTTCGAGCCGCCTCGACGTCGCTTGGGTCTTCAGGTTGTAATCTTCGATTGACCTGGGGACTCTACTTTGACTTTCGCCCTGTCCAAGCCTCAGTCAAAGTAAAGGCTCTGTAGATACCCAGTATCTGCTGAGACTCCAACAAACACCCGATGATTATCGGACTACAACATGTTTTGGGGTCGCAGCGTTTAATCGACAGTTTGTGTACAACTTTACGTCGGAAAACTTAAAACGATTTCGAAAACAAAACATTTCAAAACATTTCAAAAATACCTGGAGTGTTTAATGCACGACGACGGGGTCGTGATGACACTAACTAGAGTCAAAACCGACACCGGCCCAAAAACCGACTCGAAAATTCAAATCCCGACTCCAACAACGAGTCAAACCGAGTCAACCACAAAAACAAAATATCTTCAAGCCTTCTATGCTAAGTTTTCCCGGATTCATGAATGGTCAAGTACCAAACATGTGACTACAAAACCTAGGATAGAACAAATCATGATTGCGTTTGTTGTGAAAGCGACAACACAACTCGAAGACCCGCGGCATGGCTCGCGCCTCTTTGAGCAGCCCAGGTGGCCACGTCGCTCAAAACTCACACAACCACTCATTCTCCTATAAATACACCTCAAATGCCACCCATTTGAGACTTACTCGAGTGTCCGCCCCCTCTTTTCTCCCTTAAAATTCTCGACTCGACTTCTAAAGTCACAATCCGACGCTTGTTTACGACCTACCGATCGTAAACACGAGCCTTACACATTGTTTGGTACCGTCATCGTGCATTAAATAACTTGTCCGACCACTTTGACCACTACACCATCACTAAACTTTTAAAACACTCTTTTACTTACCAAAACGGTTTTAAACCGAGTTTTTTCCGATCAAACGAGTTGTTACACTTACGTCGGTCACTCGCCATAACCAAACATGTAAGTATGAGGGTGTAAAAATCCTCTTTTATTATGTTTTCATTTGTTTCATGACTTTAACTTGCTAAAACATGCATAACATGAACCAAAACATGGAATAAACGAGCCAAAACTGATTTTTGGTCTGAGGCAGAAGCCCCTTAGGTCGCCAACAGGCTCGCGCCTAAATGGGGTGCTCAGACCAGAGATCAACCGTGTTTGCTCTCGTCATTTCCCTTAATCCATTTTTCATATTTGTAATCGGTTTTTACCATTTCAAGTATTTTCGAAACCTTTTGTTTTATTTCACATGTTTTAACCATAAAGCATTTTTCACTCTTGGTTCTTCATACTATGACGGTTAAATCCGTGTTTCGGTGATAATATTTGGTTAATGACATTTAAGAGGTATTTTAAAGCCTTTTATTTCATTTCTGTACATTTTTCTAACAAACATATTAGTCACCAACACAAAGTCATCCTTGGTTATACATACCATGCCGGATTTTAACCCGGGTACGATGATGAGTACCGACTAATTACATTCAAAATGGACTTAAAACAATTAGTCCATAATCATTTTCAGAACTATTCAAGTCAAGCTTGTCAAACCGAAACCGACACCGAATATTATCAAATAATGATGATTATTCGAGTCTAGTTCTTCAAATCGACAAATGCGGTCTAAACGACCCTTTCAAATCAAACCGGGTTCAAATACCCATTTTTAACACGTTTCATAACGTTTTCTAAATAGTCAGAGCACGGCATACAACCGTTGGCTAACCCGCGCCTCAAGCAGGCCTTTTCTTTCTCATTTTCAAAACCAGAGGGAGGCCCCTTACACCGCCTGTAACACCCCCATACTCCAAGTGCCTTACCAGGACCACTCAGGTATAAGGATGCCACCATCTCGGTTACCCGAGGCATGATATTCATAAGACAATAACGAAACAACTTTAAATGATATAACTTTAGTGAAAAGTACAACTGAAACCAAATACCAAAATACGATACATGTTCTCAAAACCAACTGTCTACTGAATTAACTGAAATGTTATAAAACTAGCAAAGCTACAGCGGAAGACTTCTATCGTCAGACGGTGGCACATCCCCTATCCCAAGATTCAACTCAACCGCAAATTCATTATGCTCACCATCCCCGAATGGATCACCGCAGTTTTACAAACAACACGGGTCGTACTAATCACACAATCTATATTTATATCCACAATACGTTAAACAGATATTCACACCATCACACACACAATCACACCAGTCCAATCAATCTCAATCACCGATCGTCCACCTTTGGACCCAAAGTGAGGGACAGCAGTCGTTCCCACCTAAGCCCCGCTCATCATACCGAGCGATAACCCTGTCCATTAATGTGCACATCCCCTTCCGTGGCGGGTTCCACGAAGGGCGAAACTAGGGCGTGAAGCCACTCCCGCAAGTGACTCCACTCAGCCGAGAACGCATCTCGAGAACCATAGACAAACAATCACAATCACAGCCGTCACAACACAATTACTATATCAATGAAACAATCAATCTCAACACATCAACAATCATTATGGGACTATTACTGAGTAGGAAATCCTACCTGGAAAGCACAACAATCAGACGGTCTCTACAGCTGTATCAAAAAGCCTCTTCTACAAAACCTCCTCCTATCATACAAACATATAAACACTACCAAATCACAATCTACACAAAAACCCCCAAATCCCCATATTAGGGTTTAACCAACTTTAAGGAAAAACTATAAAAACGGTACATAGATCTTACCCTCGACGCAAGGATCTCAACGGTATAACGAAAGGTGAAATCCGACCTTCCAAACTCCGGGATTTGCTAACAATGCGATTAAAGTGATGAACGTACTTTGCTTTCTCCCTTGACAGTAATTTAGGTTTTGAAAAGTGTTTAAGAACAATGATGGAAAAGATTATATACCTTAATCGCATAATTAACAAAACCCGAGAAATAATTCCCAGTAAACCCCTACTCGATCGAGTAGCTAAGGTACTCGATCGAGTGCCCCTTACTCGATCGAGTACCCACGTTACTCGATCGAGTACCCAACAGTCGAAACTATTATAAAACGCAACTCACACTTACTCGACGAGTAAGGCCTACTCGATAGAGTACCCAGAGACTCATAAAACCGTAGTATTACAGTCTTCCCTCCTTAAAAAGAACTTCGTCCCCGAAGTTCAACCCATACATAAAAACAACCATACTAACTCGACCAAGACACAACAACATAACTAAGAACTCAAGAACTCGGCCAAACATAAAACATGAACTCTTAACACCCACTCCACCAACTATGTTTACTTCCCTAACATGACTCACGATATCGTATCCACCACATATATATCTCTCACGACACCAACTCCATACATAACCAACTACCATCCTCTAACGCTGCTAGCTCCATAGTATCATCCACTATCAAATCCAAAATCAAGATACTCATAGACATCAAACGGAATGTTACATTCTACCACCCTTAAAGGAACTTCGTCCTCGAAGTATACTAACACTCATAAACATTATCATCCAACTCACAACACTGGTGAAATATTCTCACACTCCTAAACATCGAACTACTACAAGCACGGTCATGACCTTTAACAAAATTAACCACAACACGAATCAACCTTTTATTCGACATCAAGACTCAAACTTCCAAATATATTACCATATGCACACCCATCAAAATCTCTTTTATCGCATCCTACTCCTCTTAAGATAAATGTTACGTCCTCGTAACTTGCTAATACTAAATCCTAGATATATCTTTTCATTATCCTCATCACCACCGCATGTCAAAGATAACCACTTATAATCTAAACACTCGCCATGCACATATGCAAGTCTCTCTTACTTAAACAACTCTCATACTTCACTTCACTTCACTCGTCACACCACCTAACCTATACCACAAAATCCTTAACTTAACTCAAAACTTCACTTGTTCCCTATTACCGCAACATGACACACCTCTCTATATAAACTATATAAAACTCTTACCGCCAAACGCATAACTCACGATCCACACTTGTTACGTACACTCACACTAGATCATCAAGTTCTTTCCTTCATTACCACAACACTCATACATAACTTAACACGACACTAATTACTCAACACCCTACATTCACTGTCTCAACAAAGGATTATGAACCACTTACAGCTTCCATATCAGTACAACACCTATTCCACACATCACTTGTCATGACTATGTCTACCGATGCCTCATCTTAAAACAAGATCAAAATTACTGTAACAACTTCTCACATATGTGTCCCATCAACAGAATGTCACTATACCATGACAACAACGAAAACATATACAACTCTCTTTCATATCATACTCTACCCTCATACCAAAACTTAACTGGTAAGAAATATCAATAAACAAAACAACTGTCTGTACAACCTGAAACTCACAGGAAGCAACATCAAACAAAACAACAATCTATGTATGACTGGTATGTACTTTTGAAAACTCGTATCATAATCATCCCGCCTACTCCACCACAACCGGTAACGGCATCGCAACACCGCCACTAACAGCCACACCGCAGTGCGAAAATACCCGCATCACAACACTAAATACCGTGCCCGGATCACCACCCGAGGCACCACAACCACATCGATAGTAATCACAACTGCATACAACTCCCATAAATACTGACTCAGAATAACTTCTCAGACAAGAAAAACTTACTCAAATCCACTTTACTAAATCATAACACAACACATTTTATGAATTAAACAGATAATAACCTCGTGAATATCATCCCCTTACCATATCACAGATTGACATGTATCATGAATACATACAAGTATAGCCAGACATGCCAGATCACTCAAATTATTACCTTTTTGAATATCGTTCAATTAGATTAGCGTACTCAACATGCATTACAGAATATTCAAATAACAACTTTATGATAATCACACCATACCACGTCTTGTGAGGTCAAAACCTCACACAAACATTTATACATCACGGACCGTAATCACATCCAACCAAATCAATCCCGATCACGTAAGTTACCACCGATAAAAATTACCTCTCACCCGAGCTTAACTCGTATACACCTCATAACATATTCTCCCATTCGCATATCCATCACCCTCTGCCAAATGTAGCCACTCCATTAATACTCAACTACTAACAACCGCCTCATATAACCACATCTTATACTCTTTCATAACCATACTTATCATTCTGGTCCCTACAAAATCAACCTCTTTAGATTTGCTGCTTTTCTAATATACCATCACCCTTAACCACTAGTCACAAACCATAACACTACCACTGTCCGGACATCAAACCTCTTACACTCATCTCTAAACATCACGATTTCTTTCCTATCTGTGGTTAGCATCCCAAATAACGAACATCAAATCCATCAACAAAATTACATCAACATTCTTCCCAATACTATCCTTAATTGTGTCATCATCTAACTCTCTACTCAAAATCTCTTATCATGCAGATATTCTACCAACTTCTTACTCCCTTAATTCCTCGAAACTCATGATTAATCATGTTGTCCTGAAACTTCTGTATAATCATTAACTTACTTACTCTTGATAGTATCATACATCTCGACGATTCCTTACTTTTATGTCACATAACTCCGGTAAACATTTTCCTAGTTTTACTCCCCTCATTCTTTTCTTTTACACTCGACAAAATCAATTAACCATTCAACTCCTTATCCCTTCTACCTAACTCTTTAGTGTTCCGGTTACTTTCTCATTGCTCCAACACCCACATCCCATTATTTCATATCGATATCATCTCACTCTTTCTTACCATAAAATATTCTCTTATTATGTCATTAATCACCATTGCCACTAATCCATCCATAGAATCAACGTTTACTGTTTGACAATTGCATCTCCTTTGTACATCTCTAGAAATCAAAATTCCTTTTATACCGTTAATTGCCCAATCAAAATTCCTTTTATACCGTCTGATTGTTGTGCTTTCCAGGTAGGATTTCCTACTCAGTAATAGTCCCATAATGATTGTTGATGTGTTGAGATTGATTGTTTCATTGATATAGTAATTGTGTTGTGACTATTTGTGATTGTGATTGTTTGTCTATGGTTCTCGAGATGCGTTCTCGGCTGAGTGGAGTCACTTGCGGGAGTGGCTTCACGCCCAAGTTTCGCCCTTCGTGGAACCCGCCACGGAAGGGGATGTGCACATTAATGGACAGGGTTATCGCTCAGTATGATGAGCGGGGCTTAGGTGGGAACGGTCTGCGGTCCCCATCTGGCGTGGTGGCTGGTCCAGTGGACTGTCGGTGATTGAGATTGATTGGACTGGTGTGATTGTGTGTGTGACGGTGTGAATATCTGTTTAACGTATTGTGGATATAAATATAGATTGTGTGATTAGTACTGACCCGTGTTGTTTGTAAAACTGCGGTGATCCATTCGGGATGGTGAGCAAGAATTGAGAAAGCGAGGTTGAGTTAGTGCATGGGATAGTGGGATGTGCCACCGTCGACGATAGAAGTCTTCCAACCGTAGCTTTGCTAGTTTTATAACATTTCAGTTAATTCAGTAGACAGTTGGTTTTGAGAACATGTATCGTATTTTGGTATTTGGTTTCAGTTGTACTTTTCACTAAAGTTATATCATTTAAAGTTGTTTCGTTATTGTCTTATGAATATCATGCCTCGGGTAACCGAGATGGTGGCATCCTTATACCTGAGTGGTCCTGGTAAGGCACTTGGAGTATGGGGGTGTTACAAATGGTATCAGAGCGACGATCCTGAAACCTGTAACCAATAAATCTAATGAATATAGGGAGTCAATTAAAATGAACCCGGGGTAAAGGTTGTAGGAGCTAATGCAAAGGCTTGGGAGACGTCCTAAAGTCGCAAACTTGCCCTACAATTTTGAACCGGTCACATGGGGGGTGTACGTCAAGGTCGTATGTGTTGTTTGATAGCTTGTGTGTGGATGTGATGAAGCATGTTGTAATTGTTGTATGTTTTAAGTAGAAAGTTGGGAATGTGAAAGAAAGATTGATGAGAAATATAGAACTGTTGTTGGAATGAAAAGCATGATGGATGATTCGTAATGTGGCATAATAATAACATGTGAATTGGAATGTTGTGTTGTATACGTATATTTTGTTTGCATAGAGTTGTATGATAAGTTTATGTACTTGTCCACGATTGTTCATGTGTATATGTTGTAAGAAGTATGTAGCTGTAATGGATGAATTGGTTGGAAGAGATTAAGTAAGTAATTGCATAAGAATATGAAATTCATGTGTGGAGCATGTTTATGTGGGTAATGGATTGTATAATGTTGCAATGTTAGTAACATGTGAATAGGGGATTTTATGTCGTATATTATGTTATTGTGTACGTAAAGTTACAAAATAAAAGCATGTGGGTAAATCGTGATTTTGAGTTAAATAATCTATGTGTATGATGAATGTTGTTGCTTGACTTTTGAAAATAGTAACATATGATTAGGAATACTGGTGTTATGAATTTTGGATTGGTTTTGTTTGCTTGGTTGTTGTTTAAGTTGTTTGGAAGTAAAAATCAAATAGTTATGTCGTCTGATTACAGCAAAGTTGTCTTTAAACTGTTATAACTTGAGATGCATAAATGATTTTAATGTGATTCCAATTGAAGGTGATAGCTTGTTCTTTTACGACTCTAACGATAGGTCACACGCCCAAAACGACCAAGAAATGAGTGAGTTATGATTGTTTTACGAAAACTGGACAGTGCTGAAAAATGCGTAGGTACTCGATCGAGTAGCCTTGGCACTCGATCGAGTAGGGGGGAACTCGATCGAGTACGTCAGTTACTCGATCGAGTGGCCCTGGTAATTTTTTTTTCGTGCTTCTGATCTTCACCTACTCGATCGAGTAAGTCACTTACTCGATCGAGTGGCCTGTACTCGATCTAGTGACCCCTGTTTTGGGTCATATGCCTATCTTTTGACTTCGTTGCATATTATGTTTAATTCAAAGATGTTATTTTACTTCTTTATGCATTGTTTTACATGTATGTTGGTCTTGATGCGTAAGTTACCTAATCTTATGATGTAAAGAGTGGCACCTATGGCGAGCAGTAATTGAGCAGGTTGAGTTGAGTACTGGGATAGCTGGGATGTGCCACCGTCTGACGATAGAAGTCTTCCACTGTAGCTTTGCTAGTTTTATAACATTTCAGTTAATTCAGTAGACAGTTGGTTTTGAGAACATGTATCGTATTTTGGTATTTGGTTTCAGTTGTACTTTTCACTAAAGTTATATCATTTAAAGTTGTTTCGTTATTGTCTTATGAATATCATGCCTCGGGTAACCGAGATGGTGGCATCCTTATACCTGAGTGGTCCTGGTAAGGCACTTGGAGTATGGGGGTGTTACACCGCCGGCTGGCTCGCGCCTCTTATAGCCGTCTGGTACAGGGCCTGTTCCCTTCCAGCATTAGTCTAGGACGATCCCGACTCCGGTTAACCCGGATATAGGACGGATCAGATGACTATTCAGTTATTCAAAACCATATTTGCAAAATGCCTTACTAATATAAATGGATCATGTTATGCACCCTAAACCTAATTCGGTAAATGGATGTTTAATTTCCGTCTTGCATGCAAATCAATCATTAATCCAACTCGACATCTTATACTTGATACTTGGATTAAATCAACCAACTTAGAAAGCTCTCACATGTTAGGTTTAAATCATTGGATGCGCATTCATGCATTTAAACCGTTTTATCAACTTCTGCATTCATCTAACCAAGATCGATCAGTAGAGGCCGCTAAACGCGGGCGGGATTGGGTGTCTGATTAAAGGGCTTCCCAATACGTACCTTCACCTCTTACTCATAAACTTTGGATAGTGGACGACCTTATCCAGGGCGTACGAGAGTCATTCCAGAGATAGGATGCTAAAGAGAGACGATTTCCTTATCTTTGGTACCTATGTCAAACGCTGCTTTGTGCTTCGATTTGACCGAGGTATAAAGTGGAATTCAAACGGGTTCCAGGCACCCTACAAATGCTTAGTGGCGACTCCGAACATCTCTAATCGTTTCGA
Organism: Silene latifolia; assembly: GCF_048544455.1. Classification (NCBI taxonomy): domain Eukaryota; kingdom Viridiplantae; phylum Streptophyta; class Magnoliopsida; order Caryophyllales; family Caryophyllaceae; genus Silene; species Silene latifolia. The sequence goes on along the minus strand of NC_133538.1, from coordinate 13,634,708 downwards.
GACCCTTACCGAGACGAAACCGACTGATCTAAAACGATCTGATCGAAGGCATCTTTACGCCGCCGAGCGTGGCTTTCAAAAAGACCGTTGTATGTCCACAGATCGGTTGGGCTTGCAGGTGGGCCATGTCCACAAAGGCATGGTTGATCAAGAATTGAGAACATACCCGTAATAATATCGGGATGAGCAGCGGCTTCGGCTCGACTCATGACAAAGATGGTTCCTCTAGGATTGGCTTTAGGAGTAGGGGCATCCTTCTTCTCGGGACAAACATTGGCACGATGTCCGGGCTTCTTACAAATGTAGAAAATCAAGGGCCTATTGTAGCATCCAACTACGGGGTATATGGCTTGCTTACAATTGAAGCACTTGCGAGCTTTCACAAGGTTGAGGTTGTTGTTGCTTGGTTGGAAACTTGTCCACTTGGCTCTTGTCCCCTTGGCTCTTGTCCTCTTGGCAAAAATCTTTTCTTAGCATAGATTGTTTTAGAAGAAGCCACAAAGGGTCTCTTGCCATGAAAGTTAGGATGGTAGGAATTAGAGAAGGAACGGGGCTTAGCACCATCACCAATAGCCTTCAAAAAATTCTAGGCCCAAAGAGCACCATCATAGACCACCTCAAAGGTCGTGGAGTCTCTTCTCACCATGCTTTCCAACTTGGGATTCAACTTGCTCTTGTAGAAGTAGACACGCACTTCTTCATCTTTCACGAATCTCAAAGCATAATGAGCAAGATCATTGAACTTGTCGGTAAAAACTTGAACAGATAGCCCTCCTTGCTTGAAATCAATGAACTCCTTAAATTTTTGTTGCTTGAGTTCCTTAGGGTAGAAACGGGTCTCCACAAGAGTTTTGAAAGCGGTTCCAATCAAAGGTGGGGTCTTAAGTGACGGTAGATCCGGTCATAGTCCATTACCTATCGGCCTTCTTTACAAGGAAATGAGAGGCAAGCTTCACCTTGTCTCGCTCTTGGACATCATAAAGAGAGAAATTCTTCTCCATGTCAAGAAACCATTCCGATAGCTCAATAGGATCCATTTCACCACCATAGGTTTTAGCTTTAATTCTTGCGAGTTGGCTTGCAATCCAAGCAAAGCTTCCTTGTCGGTCTCCTCCTTGTGGAACGGGAATGGCATTCACATGGGTATTGGCATCTTGTTGATTTTGGAGAATTTGAGTAAGGGCTTGCATGATAGTATTCTCCACATTGGTTGGTCGCACCATCTTTTCAACGCACAAGAGAAATCAAACAAGTTAGTACCTAACAAATAGCACATACAAAGAGACTACCAACTTAGGTCCTTAGTTCTACCCATCTCTCATTCATTATTCAAGGTCAAGTTCAAGTTTAAGTTTGGGGTACACATGTGTGCGTCGGGAGCAACGTTGGCTCTCATACCAACTGTGACACCCCGCGATAAAGCGGAAAGTATAACTAATAAATTTAAGCGGAAATTATGAAAATTTTGAAACTTTTATTTACTAGTTAAGGTTCAACATGCGGGATTCTATAATAAAAAGAAACAAGTGCGACGATAAATAAAATTAGGTTATTACAAACCAAGTCTAGCCAAATGGGGGAAAAGATATCCCACGAATAACAAGTCCAAAATAGGTGAGTTTAGCAAAATGATAAATAAAGTCCAATGGTCAAGGTACTCGCTAGCTCACACATGTCTTCACCCCATATAAGCACCAACTAATACTTGTCATTCATGAAACATGAATGTCACAGTCAGTGGGGAGTAACTCAAGGTTCTCCCAGCCACATTATATCAAAATGAACGTAACAAAGAACACAAACAAGCAAGGCATAGAAGACAATTTCAAATAACTTGAATATTAAATTACATGGATCAAACTTGTCAATTAAATGAAAGAGACAAAGTAGGCTAACACTAGCATATTATAGGTTCATCTAATCATGTGAGGCATTTAAATAAAAAAATACAAGTGTACGTTAAATTGACATGAGCGCGCATTCCAAGGGAATATGACATATGCAACTAACCAAAATGCAAGACATTTACTGCTCATAGACTAAATTTTCCTCGGGTAGGACTACGATAATAATACGGTCCTAGTCCAAACCTGAACAGACTCTCGAAATAAAGATTTTCCGATTCGACATACGGCAAAACAGCCCGTATCCAAGACTTGATGACAAAACGGAAATCAAGTACCCCAATCGCCAGAACAGCACAAAAGTGGCGGAAAAGATAAGATAAAACCCGTACTTGCCAGAACAGCACAAGTAGGGCGTAAACATAAGTCAAGCAAAAAGTGTAGCAAAATGGCAAATTCACATGGATACGACTCATTTTAATTAATCATGTAGAATAAATCACTCGTATTTGAAATACGATCAATAAATGAAAATGGATGAATTAAAGCTCATATCATAAATAAAATATGACATTTCATATGATTATGCCGTAATTAAATAATAAATTCCACATCTATAATTCATGTGAGAAAATATAAGTGAACGGTAAATAATGAATTATGTCATATGAAACACAAGACGGAATTAAAATAAATCAAACACGGACACAAACATACACGGTTAAGAATTTCAACAACCATAGGCCACGGCCTAGCCACTGCCCAGCCACGGCCTGGCCACGCCAGCACTGCCTAGCCACGACCTTTAATTCTCGCCCATACAACTTACCTTGAAACCATTTTAAGAAGGGTTTTTAAGCATGAAAATGATGAAAACTCTCCCATACAATCAACCCAACACATATATGTATATACATATAAGACGGAAGTTAAACAATTAACTCATATTAGCACAAAAAACAACCCAACAATAGCCCAAAAACACGGCTGGAAAAACAGCCCTATGTACATGGTTTAGACAATTTGTGCGACTGTCTTAAGACGAATTTTTAAGCGTGAAATAGATGGAAACTTTCCCGCACAACCAACCCAATTCATAAATGGATATGCATATGAGACGAAAGCAAGTAAATTGGCTCAAATCGACTACAAAATAAACCCAAAAACAGTCTCACAACTCGGCTTTAACAGCCCTTTACCACGGTACAAAAACAGTTTGTGCAACCTTCTTAAGACAAGTTTGTAAGCATGAAACAAGACGGAATTCACCCTAACAAATGACCCAACTTATTCATGTATATGTACACAAGATAGAAGCTAGCAAATTGACCCAAATCAACAACAAAATCACCACAAAAATCGAGCCAAAACACGATCCAAAGCAGCCATTTTCACGGTTTTGGTCATCCTTTTGAGACCGTTTTAAGACAAAATTTTTAGCATGAAAAAGATAATGTTCATCCAAATAAATTACCCAATTCATTTACCCACTTCACCATGAAGCTAAAGGTACCATCTTTCCTCTAAGTAATCATGAAAATCTTGTATAAAACCGTCACACTCAACAATGGCATAGAACATGTAAAAATGTAAAGTTTGTTCAACACAAGAGTAAACTACCACATAAGGATACATAAAATTGATATAATTTCAAGTAACCTATTACCGTTACCTTATTATCTCTTCAATCGCCAATAGAATCGTCCACAACAAAGCTATCTTCTTCCGGCTTGTCCAAGTTTATACCTAGACACCGAAAAACATACATTAGTAACCATTTTCGAGTTGAAAATGGGACGGACAGAAGGTGACATGAAAAAATTCGGATTTTTTCTTACAAAGGAAGATGGAGGACGGAATAAGGAAAAATTTGGCGCAAAAATGAGTCGGTTTGGTTAAGAAATGAGTGAGTTATGGAGTTTTTAGTGAAATGGAGGAAATTGTGTAAATGGAGTTTGTGACATTGTTGTGTTTGCTGAAATTTGAGCAAAAAGGAAGGGGATGGGGTTTATGTCCAATGATTGGTGAAGAGATAAGGATAAGGGGAAAGTCCATTAGTCAAATTAGGCATAAAACACTTAAATTGAGTCGATTTTCGCTAGAAAACACGCCTCAAGTCCACTATAACTCGAGTCGAAAAATATTATTATTATACAACTAAAACTATATTTTTATGAAAACTAGATTTCAAAAATATAATAATTTAAAAAAACGATAAAATATATTTTAAAACTATTTGCTAAAAAGCGGGTGTTACAGATAGCTCGATCTCGGCGAATCTCGCCTCTGCAACATCAAAGTCCTCATCCTCAGTAGTCTCGGAAATTATCTGCATAGCCTCGGCCTGCACCACAACCGACCTCCGATCTCCAAAGAGAAGATCCCAGAGTGTCTTCCTTACTCGGTTACGGGCATCCCCTTGTCGACTCCAAACACAAGGAAGAGCATCCAAAACCTGCTCCCACTTAGGATTCACGGGCTCCAAAGTCGCCTCACCTTCCTCCGGTTCCGCCACCAGAGCACACACTGGAGAGGTGACCGACTCCTCCGATCCGGCAGACCGCCTACTCCCAGGCACAGTACTCCTACTCGATGATGACATAAGGAGAACTCTACGTCCTAAATTCCTTGTAACCCTAATAGGCGAAACACGGCAGAAAAATCTCAAAAGATACCTGATACCCGTCGTTGTGAGCACCAAAAATAAAATTTAAAATCTCCTATTAAAACTAACCTAGGCTAGTGGTAACAGGGTCGAACCACAAGGAGGCGAATGTAATTTCTAATTTTCTAATTTAGTCTAAGGTAACGAAAGTGGGGGTTGATTTGATTTGGTGTATACTAATAGCAAATAAAGACAATAAACTAAATAAACAGTTAAAACAGATAAAAGAAGGGGTACTAGGATGATCGGTTCGTTATAGTTTCGGCGGCAGCATACTAAACAGGTCTAAATCAAACACATGAGGCGGGAAATAAAGAGGACCTCTCGGTCCACTCTTAACAAATAGCATCTTTCAATCTCGCTATAAGTCCCTCATATCACTAATACTAACTTTCGTCCTGAAAAGTGACTAACGGTCTAAACTTTACCTATCTTTCGATCTCAGCATAGTTTAGTCATTTTAATTGGTGATCTAACAACTGTCCCTATCTTTCGATCTAGTGGGTCAGTCAAATATTAAGCATTCAACTAGTCGCATGCATTCGATTCGTCAAACACAACATTTAAATCAATTAAAATGAGGGTAAACCTCACGTGGTCAGTCGATCGACCAGGTATGGCAGTCGATCGACTGACACGCGATTCAGGCCGTATTCATTCTATTGCCGCCTACACTATAATTCCCCTACATCCTAGCACAAACTATTTAGCTACTCATACTAAGGGTGATAACAACAATAAAGCCAATAAAATAGACAGAAGAATTCATGCTTGAAATAATAGAACAAACAATTAACATAAAACGATGAATCGGTTTTGGGAAACTAACTAGCAATTCTATCCTACAAAACGATAATACAGCAAACTGAATTATTAGCAGAAGAATACCGATTGGAATTGCAGCGAGAGATCCAAAAACCGAATGCGAGAGTAATTGTACGAAATAGTATTAAAAAACCCTAATTATTGAATGTTGGAAACAAACTAAAGAACTAGTAAAACTGAATGAATAATCTGATGTTCTAGGTTACGTTATATAGAAAATATACGTAACACTTATTATCAAAACCTAAAAACAATGGGCTTGCGTTTCCTCGATCTTTTAATTCTCGTCTGGGATAGCGGCTTGTTCGATCGACTAAGAGTGGCGGTCGATCGACCGATAGCGATGTCTGATAGCAGCGGAACCCGCAAGTTGGTCGATCGATGACATACCCGGTCGATCGATCAAATAGTGACACTTGACTTCCAATTTCTCGTGTATTTGTCTTTTGGGCCTTGAATTGCACACCAAGCTCGTTCCTTAAGTGAATGCTTCACGTCAAATGCAATGCAAGACACTCGGGGATGGATTTAGCTCAATTTCCGTTGAATTCTTCACATTTCTGCAATAATGTACAAAAACACGAAAGTAGACAGAAATAGGGGAAATGGTAGCTTAAACTACACAAATGAGCTCTGAAATGCGTGGAAAATAGGATGTAAAGCATCATATGAAAGACACGCATCAAACTTCCCCAAACCAAACCCTTGCTTGTCCCCAAGCAAGAACTAGACTCGATCTAATGACCTAATGGAACGAGTTCAATCTCAGAGCGAATTACAACATGTAAAGCCTAAACCAATTTAATGCAGTAACTAACAATCAATTAGTAATGCGAATCATGCAAACGAGTTATAAGGTCGTTAAAAACTGCTGAACCGTCAACTATAGAGACTTATCAAATCGGATTCTCACGGGTCGCTCAAATCACTCATAAGCACAGGTGCATATATGTAAGATAGAAAGAATTCATTTTGTAGTGACTCTCACCTAACTACGACCTATGAGAACATGTCTGCAGTATAATATGAAAGTAATCTCTATGACCGTACATATGCATTCCAACCAACAAATGACCATGACACATGCCGAGGTATATATGGGATATGTGAGGTATGGGTAAGAAGAGGCAAAACATATATGGAAAAGTGGAGGTACAGGTGATCAAGCTAGTACCCAAACGGAACCATATGGCAACATCCAACTTCTCCAGTATGAAAGTAATCAACTAACTCCCCATAAGATATGAATAATACATGGGAGCAAAAATCGCCATAAGATAAAGGTTTGAATTATGCGAATCGATTCTTTCTTTTTCTTTCGAACTCCAGTCGATCGACCAGAATTGGCAGTCGATCGACTGCTTTGAACAGTACAGAACCTCTTTTTCTCTTTTTTTTCAACTTTTTCAGTTCTTTTTTTTTCTTTCTTTCCTTTTCCTCCTTCATTCTTTTTATCCAACTAAATCTCAATAAGAGCATATGCCACCAAAAACGAAGTAACAATCCCAACAACTAAGACTACTAGCTTGACAAAGGACAGGCTAAATATAGGATGTAGTAATGGGACAAAAAGGCTATTTTTGGCAGTGTAAAGCTTATGGGCAAAACGAATAAAGGGAAACCTCTACCACATGTGTCAACAAACCACAAACCGAATGCATACAGATATTAAGCAGATTAAGTTCATATTTATGCACAATTATGTAACATGTCTCACAAGGAGTACTACTCATATTCCTAAATAAACCGGTCATAGATGTCACCAGTTATAGGCTCTAATAACCCAGAATATATAAGTAGTTTGCCAAAAATCTAAGTCAAGTCTCAAGTCCAGCAAGTAAATTAACGAAAACTCGTAGACTATGCATATATGATTCTACTAATAACATGTTAATCAAGCAAGGCTTAGGCAAAAACAGGTGCAAATGCAATGTCATCATTGAAATAGTACCGTTCCGACTCGACCTATATGCTAAAATAAACGTGCAATTTATTGAAAATTTTAAAAAATTTCGAATTTTTTAATTGAAATTTTTCAAATTTTTTTTTGAATTTTTGGTATACATATATAAAATGAAATAAACAATGCAAAACAGAATGTAAACGTGAATGCAAGCAAATGATATGCGACGCAAAACCCTTCCCCAAACCAAATCGCACAATGTCCCCATTGTGCAAAATCATGTAATGAAAAAAAAGAGAAACGGGAAATTGCGAGAAGATTAAATAAATAAGACATGAAGTAAAGACTTAGAAACTCACAAGACTTTAAGCGCAGCAAGGGAAACCTCCCCAAACCAGCGTGAGCTAGGAGGTTTCAGTAGCCAGCAGTGCTACCAATAAATACCTAAAAAGACAAACAAAGAACCACGCATAAAACCGAGAAAGCAATGAAGGAGCGGTAATTATGTGCAAAGCTACGAAAATGGAAGAAATCAGAAATGAGTCGGGAAATAAAATAGAGTAGAAAACTCCCTTAATCCCGCAAAACGACCCAACACAGTAGGGGAAAGGTCGTGAATAGGTACAGCAGTGGCAGTGGTCGATCGACCATAGATGGCAGTCGATCGACCAAAGTGAATAGGAACAGAAACTCCTGAGATGCGCAACTCAGTCGATCGACCATGTAAGGCAATCGATCGACTGGGAAAGCTGCTGTAACTTTCTGATTTCTTCATATTTGCTCAATTACTTGAGCTAATGAGGTCTAAAAACCTGCAAATGCACAATAATACGCGCCCAAAATTGCGCAAAACCCAAAGTAAAGTCTAAAGCGTATAAAAATCCTAAGCAACAAAAATAAATGCAAAGTCTCGCGCACACAAAATACGGTAAATAGTCGTAAAAGCAATAAAGTAAATGTTTGATAAAGCATTTGATCAACTAATAGTTGATCAAGAATGGCCATGGTATGGCCCACTTCGTTGGCTTCTGGCTACTAGAGGTAGCCTCAACGATGCTCATCTTCTTAGCCGCACCCTTCTTAGCTTCAACATCCGCCGAACTCAACGGATCAACAACTTCTATATCTCCCCAGTCAATGATCTCTTCGGACTCATCAGAATCTAAATCGGACTCTCTCACTTTGACCGGCTCGTCATCAACTTCCTCATCAGAGCAATAGCTAAGGCAACCAATACCTCCTCTTTGAATGATCGGCTTCTTCACAGCTGGAGCGACTTGCGGCTCTTCCTTCCCCAAACCAGCTCCTGCAATATCAGAAATAGACAAATCTTCCTCCAATTTGCTCCCAATCTGGGGCGGAGGGGTTATGAGAGGAATAGGAGTAGAGACGGGCATATCAGGAAGCATAAAGTATGATTTCTTTTCAGAAACCGTATTGCAAGTCACAGGCCACATAGGGTCCTTCTTCCTAGCTGTTTGGGCGAAGACAATAGAATGCTTCCCTACTTTGAAGGTCAGGGTCCCAGAACCAACATCAATAACTGCACCAGCAGTGTGCAGAAATGGCCTACCTAGAATGATAGGTATGTGGGCATCCTCAGGCATATCTAGGACTACAAAGTCTACGGGGAAGAAAAACTTCCCTATTTGCACAGGGATGTCCTCTAGGACGCCTATAGGTTGGACCGCAGATCGGTCGACCATCGAACTTGTCATGTACGTGGATCGCAAACCTAGTCAATTTTAGCTTCCTAGCAAGACTTAAGGGCATGACACTAATGCTAGCTCCTAGGTCACATAATGCCTTCTCAATAGAGAAGGTACCTATATTACAAGGAACGGAAAAACTACCCGGGTCTTCTAGTTTGTGAGGTGCAGTGTGAGACAAATAAGAGCATGACTCTTTGGTTAATGCGACAGTATGCACATTTTCAAGTGACTTTTTCTTAGACAAGAGTTGTTTCATGAATTTAGTGTAAGCAGGCACTTGATTAACTAACTCAAGGAAAGGCACTTGTACATTCAAGCTACGAATAACTTTTTCAAATTTATTGAAAGATACATGTTCCTTCGTCGGCACTAGTCTTTCCGGATATGGGGCTGTAAGAAGTAGCTTAGCCCTCTCCTCTAAATCGCGCATGACGGTATCCGTGGACTTAGGCTGAAAGTCCACTACTTTCTTCTTGTTGAAGCTTGAACCCTCTTCAGACCGTCTCAAATGTGAACCATTGATCGACATCGGGTTGTACTTGGGCGGATGACCCATCAGCACTCGGGTCTTTCCCAATATTTTCGTGGATCGTGCCCCGAAACAAATGATCCCTCAAGTTGTCGGGCATCGGAGGACGAAAAATCTCACTATCGCCAGCGATCTCGGTCGATCGACCGGTGATGTCATCAATCGATCGAGTGGAACAGACAGAAGCTTACGTAACTTTCGCACTTGATCGATCGGCCGGGTATGTCGATCGATCGATCGATATACCTGTAGTAGACGCCTTTTTCTTTCCTTTGCTCGTTCCACTTTGTTTTGACTCGGTTTCGCCTCATCTTTTGCAGCATCATCCTCGACCATAGCAGGCCCCTCCAGGGTGGACCCACTCCTCAACGTGATGGCATTAAGGATCTCCTTTTGGTCGGTTTGAGTCGGTAAGTGTCCCGGAGCTCGAGTGGTATTCTTGCTAGCCAATTGAGCAATTTGGCTCTCTAGCATCTTCATCCCGGCCTCTCTAGCTTGGGACTCCTTCAGCAATAAGTTCTTCAACTCGGTGAACTCGGAATTTTGGGATTGTTCTTCTTCTTTGAGGAACATACGGAGGCTTTTGATATGGCCGCTTATGTGGAGGCACATAGGCTTGCTTCTTCTTTGTTGTGGAGGTTGAGTCGGATTCGGGACATTCGGCTACTCCACCTCAAGTTGGGGTGGACATTCGGCTCATAGTACGTGTTTGTCTGCCTATAATGTTGAAAGCGCGCAAGACTCAAAGGTGACAGAACAATTTTCTAAGACATGCCCCCCTCGGCTCCACATCTTCTACGAGACGAAAGGACAAATGCGAAAAGCATTAACATGGTACATCCCACCTTTAGAAGCTCCTCCCAACTCATATTTGTCAAACCTTGCAGTGAGAGCTTCTAGTGCGACAAAGAACCGAGGAAGATTCAGCAGCTCTCCTTTGATTGCCTCGGAATTCCCATATTGACTTTATGGGTGGCTAAGTCATCAATGATCTTCCACCCCTTAGTCTCGCCCATATTCTCAGCAAACCGGCCATTGGTATGACATCCAAAATAGCCCTCGATCGTCATACTGACCCATTATAGGCGATTGCAAAGACTCCATTTTTCGAACCCATGGTGCGGTATGGTTCGCACTGATTTCTTGAAACGGACCCATGCTTCATGAAAGTTCTCATCAGGACCCTGTTTAAAGCTCGTGATCTGAGCTCTAATGGCATTTGTCTTCGAGGCAGAGAAGTATTTCTTGTAGAATGCCAAGGCCAATGAATACCAGTCGGTGATCCCATGAGCGGCTCGATCCAGATCTCTATACCACTCCCTTGCAGCATCACGAAGGGAGAAAATGAACATGGTCTCCTTGATCTGGTCTTGGGTCACACCGGTCGGCGGGGGTATAGAGCAGCAATAATCAATAAAAATCTCCATATGCTTGGCTGCATCTTCATTTGCAGCTCCCCCAAACTGGTTTCTCTCAACCAGGTTAATATAGGAAGGCTTCGGCTCGAATTTTCTCGCCTCCCCAGGTAGTTCGAATCCTTTGTAGAGATTCGCAGCTGTCGACTCTGAGTGACTAGCAATAGTTGATTCTTCAGCCATGACTGGAATTTCTGGAGAAGTGACTGTCTCAGCTGAAGAAGTAGAGGCAGGAGATGTAGGTAGATCTTCTTCGAACAGAGCGTTCTCGTAGTAACTTGACAGAGTACTCAGCTCTTCCTCTGTCGGTAATACCCTTTGTGATCGTCTCAACTCGCGCAAAGATTTCTCAATCTCAGGATTGAATGGTACTAGTTCACCACCCTGTGACCTGCGCATAAGAAGAAACTACAAAAAGAATATAAGAAAAGTTTAAGGAACGGAAGTCCCTTAAACTAAAGAAAGACTGAATAAAAACAACTAAAAATTAGAACAATTGCCTCCCCGGCAACGGCGCCAAAATTTGTTACCCGTCGTTGTGAGCACCAAAAATAAAATTTATAATCTCCTATTAAAACTAACCTAGGCTAGTGGTAACAGGGTCGAACCACAAGGAGGCGAATGTAATTTCTAATTGTCTAATTTAGTCTAAGGTAACGAAAGTGGGGGTTGATTTGATTTGGTCTATACAAATAACAAATAAAGACAATAAACTAAATAAACAGTTAAAACAGATAAAAGAAGGGGTACTAGGATGGTCGGTTCGTTATAGTTTGGCGGCAAACATACTAAACGAGTCTAAATCAAACACATGAGGCGGGAAATAAAGAGGTCCTCTCGGTCCACTCTTAACAAATAGCATCTTTCGATCTCGCTATAAGTCCCTCATATCACTAATACTAACTTTCGTCCTGAAAAGTGACTAACGGTCTAAACTTTACCTATCTTTCGATCTCACCATAGTTTAGTCATTTTAATCGGTGATCTAACAACTGTCCCTATCTTTCGATCTAGTGGGTTAGTCAAATATTAAGCATTCAACTAGTCGCATGCATTCGATTCGTCAAACACAACATTTAAATCAATTAAAACGAGGGTAAACCTCATGTGGTCAGTCGATCGACCAGGTATGGCAGTCGATCGACTGACACGCGATTCAGGCCGTATTCATTCTATTGCCGCCTACACTATAATTCCCCTACATCCTAGCACAAACTATTTAGCAACTCATACTAAGGGTGATAACAACAATAAAGCCAATAAAATAGACAGAAGAATTCATGCTTGAAATAATAGAACAAACAATTAACATAAAACGATGAATCGGTTTTGGGAAACTAACTAGCAATTCTATCCTACAAAACGATAATAAAGCAAACTGAATTTGTGACACCCTCATTTATCGCAGAAAAGTAAACACGTAATTCTAGAATAAAACAGCATGGATATGTTTGTAATAGGTTCAGTTGGGTAAAAACCTGTAATTTTTAAAAACCTGAACCTGTTATAAAAATATCCAAATGGGAAGGTGTCAAACATGCAAGGTCCAAAATAAATCTCATGAATGAAACATCGCTAAAGTCGCGAAACAAAGTTATACAACCCAAATATGAGAAAGGGAGACATATGTCCCTAAAATGTATGTGACATAAAAAGTGTTTAAGGGTCACAATAAAATAAAACCAATCTAGGTCCCAAGGTTACTTTGCTCGCTAGCTCGTCCATGTACCCCATATATGCATCACCTACCTGTCAATCGCATTTTATACAAATACGAAAGCCACGGTCAGTGGGGAGTAACTCGAGTCCTCCCGACCACGAAATGTCATAATTAATATAACATGTAAACATAAGAATATGAATATGAATAACACATAGCCTTAGCATATAGATGCTAGACAATCGTGCTTATCATGTGAACAACAATATAACAACACATAGTCCTAGCATGCGAATACTAGACCGACTCATACTACACTATCATGTGAATCACATAACATCCAGGAATCCAAACTCTATCAACCATAGCCGGCTTGCATCTCACCTTCTATGATTCATAGAATCATCAAACAAGAAAGGATAATATATCTAGAGACAGGCATAAGTTATTAGCACGGTCAATAGTCACTTTGTAACTCGAGTCTATACCACGAGGTAGGGAAGGTAATCGAACCGGTATCCTGGCTCAGAGGTTCTATAAAAACATGGCCAAGACACAACACGACCCTAGTCCTAAATCTGCGCAGACTTAGACATGCGGATACACACCACCGCACCCAAGACCCACAATTTAATAAAACCATGTGAGTACCCTAAGGAGTCCACCAAAGGGTTGGCTAGTACTTAAGCTGACCACTTACTCTCAAAATAAGTAACGAGGTCATGCCCCAAATTGGATATAAACCCACCAAGTCAGGAACACAAAGGCTATTGAGCAGTGAACATACACTCGTCAAAGACTATAAAGACCTATCTATGATGAAGGCCGAAATACTCACCTAGGACCTAAATAAAACCAATCTAGGTCCAAGCTTGAATACTTTAGCCCACACCACACAAGACAAGTAGGACACCCAATTAACCATAAGAGAGGCAAAGAGTCCAAACTTGCACACTCATATGATCATACACACCCTAGTATATGAAAGGCTACGCAAGAGCATATTCAGCTGACAATCCAACAATATCTCCAATATCAATAATAATCCAAATTCCAGCTAACCGTTAATCTCATAATTCATGAGAACAAGCTAAAATGGCAACAAGGCAAGAAGACTCAAGTATAAGGCATCCAAAGCATCCAACAACCAACATGTGAAATGATAATTACAAATATCAAGACATAACATAAAACCTCCAATAACAACCAATCTCACCTCAAAGACAAACCCTCGACCCGAGTCCCGCGACGGGTCATCGGTCAAATCGAGGCTGACCGGTTTAAACCTAGTTTGACCAAACTCGTTCGGTCAATCTGGCCCAGCTCAGAGTCTTGGCCTACTTTGGCCCAAATCACAAATTTTATCGCAATATTATTCTCATGCTATTTCCAATTTCTATCATGTGAAAAACGAAAGTAACACATTAACAATCACCTAACTACTTAACAAACAACAAACACAACATTAACTACTAATGTGACATTAATTCGTCGAGTAACTCGGAATAGTTACCTTACGCTAGCAAAGAGACAAGTAATAACTTGAGAAAGCTTCTAAAACCCAAAATTACTCTTCATCTTCAACCACATATGTGTCACCTAAAATAATTATGTGAAAGGACGATATTAACGAATTATCGTTATATAAAATAAGAGACGGAAATTAATTTAATTATATTTTAAATAAACCAAACTAGCGTCAAAACAATTTATAGACACGGCTCAAAAGTTATTATGACAACCTCAAACTCGGCCTAACCACCAACTACACATGGCCTCAAACTCGTGACTTAGCTAGGCCACGCTCAGGAACACAAATTAATATACAATACCCCAAATCCATAGTCCAAATCTGAACCTCAAAGCCATTAATCAACTGACGGTACAAGGGCTATGAATATCTCTCTGCAATTCAACGTATAAAGCTTTATATATCCATCATGATCTCTTTCGTCTCACATATCCCACCTCCTCTTCCATTTATAAATTAGTTACACCTAACATGGCAACCATCCGTAATTCCTTTTATTATTCTAACACAATCATCTTTATCCCAAATAGCATCCCAAAACAATCCCTACATGTCAGTATACACCGTCTCAAATATACCACTTACTAGCTAGCATCCAAAATGATCCCTAGAGGTCAGTATACACCGTCTCAATCATCTCCACATATCAGTATACACCGTCTCAACTATACAACTGACTATTTAACATCCATAATGATCCCTATATATAATTATACACTGTCTCAACTATAAAACAGACTAACCAGCTTTCAAAATACACATATTTAACAAGTAATACTGAGTAACCTGTCATCGTTACCTTTTTCCGATTGAACTAATCATTTATGACTAACAAATCTTATACAAGACCGTCTATCTTAGCATCTACAACCGTCTTATAATAAATAAAGCTGAAAGTATAAATTGCGTTTGTAAAAATACATGACGAAAATGAATTTTACTTACAACGGATTGACAGGAACGATGAAAGCAGCACTATGGAACGAAAATCATTGATAACGGATGACAAACGGAGTGGCGGGATCAATTTAAAATCAAAAAAAATTGAAACAGAACGTAAAAGAAGAAAAAGGAAGGGAGAAGAAGAAATGATACGTGAGAAATGAGGGAGCAGCTAGCTAGTTAGCTATTTATTATACGTACGTTTCTTCGTCGTTAAGAAACTTCGATAGTTATTAAAACCGTTTCGAGTTAAATTTAACCGGTTTAAGAAAGAGTCTCATAAATGAAACGGAATCAATAATAAATAAGTTTAAAGAATGAAAAATAAAATAAACTCAGATAGTTAACGGAAATAATAAGAAATCGGCTTGAAACGGAATTATTAGCGATTTTACTAAATTAGCGGATTTTAACGAAATTTGTTCATTTAGCAAAATAAATTCAAAATGGTTAACTCGATGACTTTTTTTTTTTTTCTAAACCCAATTCGTGTTGTCAAAATAGGGTAGGTCGAGAAAGGTTAGTCTCACCAGTAGAAATGTGACGGTCTATAGCTAGACGGAAATTGAGATGGAAGTTATTATTATTACCGTCACTATTATTATCCGACCAAAATACGTATACATTTATTCTCATATAAATTATTTCCCGAAATATAATTTAATAATACGTACTTTAAAAATATTCTTTTCATTAAAATCGAGCTTGAAAGGAATTAATTAAATTAAATAATTTAAAAATATAAAATAAGGTGATTAAACGGCTAAATAAATTTAAAATGTCAAAATGGGAAATTCGCGGGTGTTACAGAATTATTAGCAGAAGAATACCGATTGGAATTGCAGCGAGAGATCCAGAAACCGAATGCGAGAGTAATTGTACGAAATAGTATTAAAAAACCCTAATTATTGAATGTTGGAAACAAACTAAAGAACTAGTAAAACTGAATGAATAATCTGATGTTCTAGGTTACGTTATATAGAAAATATACGTAACACTTATTATCAAAACCTAAAAACAATGGGCTTGCGTTTCCTCGATCTTTTAATTCTAAATGCGGGATAGCGGCTTGGTCGATCGACTAAGAGTGGCGGTCGATCGACCGAGTAGTGATGTCTGATAACCACGGAACCCGCAAGTTGGTCGATCGACTGACATACCCGGTCGATCGACTGAAGTAGCCGACACTTGACTTCCAATTTCTCGTGTATTTGTCTTTTGGGCCTTGAATTGCGCACCAAGCTCGTTCCTTAAGTGAATGCTTCACGTCAAATGCAATGCAAGACATGCTTCACGTCAAATGCAATGCAAGACACCCAGGGACGGATTTAGCTCAATTTCCGTTGAATTCTTCACATTTCTGCAATAATGTACAAAAACACGAAAGTAGACAGAAATAGGGGAAATGGTAGCTTAAACTACACAAATGAGCTCTGAAATACGTGGAAAATAGGATGTAAAACATCATATGAAAGACACGCATCAATACCCGTGAACTAGCTTACCAAATGCATTTATAAAAGGATTGCGCAAGGATTAGGTGGACCGCCTCCAAACCGCCACCTGGCGCAACATCATTCGCAACGACGAGACTCCCTTGAAATTGCCTACGCAGCAAGGCGGTGTTGACCCACGATCAAAGGGTAAACACATTCAGGCGCCTAGCTCAGGCGACATCCTGTCTGGGGCAAATTGATGGGGAACGTCGAGTCGACCCGAACCGCATGCCAATCGGCGGGTCAAACGGATCTGAATGGTAGCCAAGTCAAAAAGTAAGGTACACATCCTCCCACTTAAAATATCTTCCTTAGATTCCTTCCAAGGGAAGACACTTACTTAGGGACTAAGTTCCTTGTAAGGAAAGACAACAACGACAATCAACGATCATTTTCTATCAATCAACCATAACAACTACTTTCTCTCTCTAGAAATAAGACTACCTTAAGCATCTATGATAGGGAACCGAGACCGGGCCTCACGCCAAAGGTCTCGACTAATATATGAGGTTACCTGACTTACTTAGGCATCAGAGAGGGCCCCCTCACGACCCCTCCCCCCCCCCCCCCAAGGCCATGTGTGTTACGTGTGCAGGAACAACTCAAAGGTAGAGGCAGAGGGACATCCATCCAACAAATATTCGAAAGGAGCGCGTTGACATGACTCCGGGTCGGGTAACGCTGACTTGATTGTTTTCAACCCGAAACATATTGTATGAATAATTTTCCTAATTAAATTTAAACTCTTAAGCAAATTACAAATAGATCTCAGATTTCATATGGATAAATTATAGAAAAATTAGATATTTGTAGTCCGTAAACAACTCTGTAGCTAAAATTTACAAAGTTAATAATGTAGGTTTAGTAAAAACTTGGATTCTACTTAAGGCTTTAGATTGAGCTATAGAAATTCCCTCTCGTTTGCCCTTGATACAATACCCATCACAAAGAATAAAAAAGTCAAATAAATGATTGGGACAAAAGGAATATGATGCTAAACGGTGGATTCAATCAATTCTTTAACCCGTCTCTAGATATCTAAACATTCTTACCGACCATCTTTAATTTTGTGCATTTTATGGGCCAGTGGTCTCTTTAAGGGAAAAAAGTGGACAGCAATAGATAAATAGAGGAACAAAGAAAGAATACTTTCATCGATCAACTTCATAAGTCATATTTTGTCAATTTAACCATTTGCGTCGAGGTCGAACTTGTACTCCATGTAATGACACTCGTTTTTTTTTTTCATCATTCATGCTCTACAAATAGACTGATGGAGCTAATTGTAAATTTGTAATTAACTAAATGCTACTTGCAAAATGAAAAGATAATCTTGTTCAACAAACATAATGAGAGAGCTTTTTGTAAGTACTCTGTAACTAAAAGCTACTTGTATTTGTAATTAACTATAAGATTCTTTTTTTAATAAAAACTAATCTTATCTAAAAGATCCTAATGTTCTTTGTTTTTTAATCATATTTCCCTTTTGAATTTTCTAAATGATTTAGATTAGTAGTTATTGTGTAAAATGGTCTCGTATTGTGAGATGGGTCATTAATCTAGAGTATATCTAAGTTTTCATATACTATATATAAATACAAATATTAAGAAATAATTTTCTAATTCTAATAGAAAAGTTGGAAAAAGTTAATAATTATAAAATAATAAGTGTACAAATATTAAAAAAATAATTTTTTTATTTCTAATAGAAAAACTATAAATAATTAAATATTTCTTAATACTAATATTATTTCTTAAAATTTCTTTCCAGTGTTTTAAAAAAGTTGGAGACTAGCTCGAAAAATATTTTAAATATATATTTTCTAGATTTAATGCATGTGCGATGCATAGGTCTATTAGTAGAGTCTTATATAATATTTTAAATTATATTAGATAATGTTACTCTCATTAAAATACCATGACATATAGTTGGTAAACCTTATTTAAGGTGCTTATAAGTAAAGTAATATGGTTTTTGACAAAATTTGGGGTACTTAGTTATAATAATAACTATTAATATAAGATAACTAAGGCTCAAACTCTCAATAAAGTAAAAGTATAGTTAAATTCATATATAACCGTAATAATTCTACCCTATAAGCATTCAATGATGAGTGATGAGAACTACTTGCTACTTGTATGTAGTTGCGGCTTTTTCGTAGCTAATTATTGAAGGACTTAAAACACTACAAAATCTCATTGTTGTAAAAAAATTTAGATTAATGAGTAGCACAAAATATCACTCAAATGCATTTTACCGAGGTTAACTAAGACGGGTTTCTTGCTTGCTAAAAAGAGAGCAGAAGAATCAATATCAAATTATATGAGCATGTAAGGCATGAAAGACTTCTTATCAATATGGTATGAGCACTTTATGGGATTAAAGTTTCGTTAGTAATTTTATAGATCATGGTTGCATGCTACTTTGTATTACCTAACTCAATAACTCGTAAGGCTGCGACTAAGCAACTGCGAAAAACATCTGCTTTGAAAATTTATCAAAATTTTACGAATAACAGGAGTATGTGAGACGTCAGGTAGAAGCATTATTAGAGTGATAATCGTATAGAGTGATATTTAAAGTGAAACGTAAATAAGAGATCGTATTGTTCTCGAATCTAATAGTAACCATAAAAAAAAACCAATTAATTCATAAGCACGATTGATGAGATAAGCTATTCCATAACAAAAATAAAGTATATCCCGCATCAAAAGACAAAATTTTAATCAAATTTATAACTAAAAGCGAAAAAAAATTCATCATCAAATAAAAATAATTTTGAAAGCAATGGCTAATTGGCTAACATGATAATTGAGAGATACTAAAGCTAAATAAAAGTTAAATCTGAAATTTATACATTGATTGGAACATACTATATAGGATGTTTGTGAAAATGGTCTATATATAATAGCAGTAAATAAATCAATAAACTTTTGTGTCCAATGTGTCTTACTCCACTCACCTTTTGACACATCACTTGTTGCAAAATAAAATATTGCAATAATTATATTACTTTGTTGATGTGTTAGATGGTGATTGGAGTGGCACACACGTTGGGACACCAAATGGAACAGAAGATCTCCACTCATATAATAGTCCACATGATAAGTCTTTACATCCTAGTGAAATTGTGGTTAATATCACATACTCCCTCCTATTCACAATAAACCTCCCATTTCATTTTGGCACAAATATTAAGAAAACACACTACCCTACCATATAATTAAATTTAGACCACACAAATACACTACCCCACCATACAATTAAATTTAGACCACACAAACACTTACCAAAAAAGGAAATAGGGAAGTTATTATGAATAGACGAAAAAGGAAATAGGGAAGTTTATTGTGAATAGAAGGGAGTATACATTATCAGTTAATCTTGCTTTATGATTTAATTAAAATCCATGAAACATATTTCTCACGACCTCTCACAAAAAGGGAGAGGGGATAAGGTGGGCATCACGTGTCTTCCCACTCACCTCTTAATGGACGTTTTGTGAGAAAGCGGTATCGTCATGTCGCGAGCATGACGGATATCTCCCGTCTTCAATGAGAGTTTGTAATACATTATAGATATAAATAAGATCAAAAAACCAATTAATTCATAAGCATGATTGATGAGATAAGCTATCCCATAACAAAAATAAAGTATATCCCGCATCAAAAGACAAAATTTTAATCAAATTTATAACTAAAAGCGAAAAAAAATTCATCATCAAATACAAATAATTTTGAAAGCAATGGCTAATTGGCTAACATGATAATTGAGAGATACTAAAGCTAAATAAAAGTTAAATCTGAAATTTATACATTGATTGGAACATACTACATGGGATGTTTGTGAAAATGGTCTATATATAATAGTCCATATGATAAGTCTTTACGTCCTAGTGAAATTATGGTTCATATCACATATATATTATAGATATAAATAAGATCAAAATTTTAGCTTAGGGGTTTGATCAACTTATTCTAATACAAAAACCAAAAAGAGAGAGTTAGAGAGAGACAGACTCTTTTCTCTCTTTCCAAACCCCTATGTTTTCCTTGCCTACTACTGCCGCCATCCTCCACAAATACTATCTTACAAATGGGTTGTATATTAAGCGTTATCACAACCGCGCCAAAGTTGTTGAGTTCTTTTTACACAAAAAGTTGTCATTTTATTTTATAAGTTATTGAAATTTAATTTAAAAAGTTATTGAGTTTCTAATTATTCCTCTTGGTTCTCAATAACTTTTATTATAGCTTCAACAATTTGTTATTAGAAAGCTCGACAACTTTATAACAAAACTCAACAACATTGAAAACGTTGTACATAAACTACATACAACCAGTTGTATAATCTACTAATTGGCCATCCTCTACATCCACCCTAGCTTTCCTCTGGATCCGCCGGAGATGTGGCCTCTCTTAGGCCAATCTCCGGCGGCTCCTTATGACTGATCATGGGTTACTTTCATCCTTCCTCCGACCTTTGTTTCCGTCATGTGCTGATCCGAGTCTTGTGGTTTTGAATGTTTGATCGCTCCTTCTTTGTTGATATTTGATCAGGTGTTATCCCTAATCTTCTTTTTTATCTTTATAATTGGGGCTTCAGATTTCTAATTTTATCATCGTTTGGATTTGTGTTGTTGTAATTACCAATTTCTTGAAGAAATCCTTTGTTTTTTAATCCCAAATCTGTTTCTTGTCTTCTATGTTGGGTTTGCTGATTTTATATTTGCGACTTCATCTTTCAAAGTCTTTTTCCTAGAAAAGTGCTGCTGTAAGTCCCTTTACAAAGGAATTTATGTTGTCCTTCTTCCGATGTTATCATCTATCAAACTCAAATTTTTGATTATGTGTTAATTTTTTTTTTTTTCGTTTCTTGATCTTTTAAGTAGTCGTTCAGAGTTCTCAATTTCATCTTTTGCGTATGTGTTGCTGTATGTCCCAAAATTTTATTGTTTTTTTTTGTCAGAGGTCGGAGGTTTTTCTTTGTTTGCTGGTAGGTGATATCTTTCATCTTCCATGATCAAGTCCTTGAGTCGGGGGTTTGCTGGTGTCGGTGATATGGGGATGGATTGATAGTAGTGGTCTTTTCTCTCCATGGATTACCAATTTCTCCTTTTCAATCTTTGTGATTTAATCCTGTCCAGTGATAATGGTGCTGATGATGAAGTTTTTGCTAAGTGGATCATGGAATTGAAGGGGCCATCCATTCCCGTTGTTAATCTGCTAAAAGATAGGGGCAATGTCCTCTTTAAGGAAGATAATATATCTTCAGCTGCCCTTCATTACAAGTTAGCTCTCAAGTTTCTTTGTTTTCTTGGCGTTACACCCTTATCCGATCAGCCCATGGCTTCCTCCCTTGCCTTTTCCACTATCCTAAATTTAGCTTTTTATGAGCTAAAGCTTTCGCATTACACTACTGATGTGCTGTACTGCACATTCGTCTTAACTTTTGAACCATCTAATGTTAAAGCCCTCTACCGTAGAGGCTCAGCGTCCAAGCATTTGAATTCTCTAACTAAAACTCTTGAAGATTTTGAGTCCGCTCTGAAAATTGACACGAGCAATAAGGATGTTAACCGTGAACTCCTTTCTTTAGTTGACCAATTAGCCATCAATCTTAATGGAAAGCGGGTCGCTTTACAATTCGAACCTTTGGCTATAAACAAGAGAGGTGAGAATTATGTTTCTAGTCCTGATGTTGTCGCGGAATGTGTTGTTCCTTGTAAGGTGGAGGATCATTTATGCAGGTTAAGTGGGTCACATATCGCCGATCTTGGTGCTGATCCCGTCAATTTAGTCACTAGCCCTGAGGTGATGGATTGCGTGACTAATAATTGTCGCCCGTCCTTGCCAGTTGAATCTGAAAGTAGTATCAAAGGTAGTAATGATACTTCTCCTTGCACTATTTCTACCTCAGAACATTCCAAGTTTGTCTTCACCAACAAAAAGCACGCCCACAAGAGGCTACAACTTTCGTCTCATGCCGACAATAACTTGATGCTCGGGAGAAATATAGAGTTTTTTCACCCTAGATCAGGGGCAGTCTTGAGGGTTCGTCCGCTCAATCACAAAACTTCTATCCAGTCGGGGACTCTCCATGATGTTATGTCATGGGAAGCAGCAGTTCCCACTTCAGTTCCTTTGGAGGAACTAAGCCAGTCAAAGGAGGCAACGGTTCCCAACTTTGGTCCTTCACCAGAGATGACGACATCCAACTCTGTTTATGCGGATGACGAATTGCCTCAAGAGGAATCCTTTGTCCGAATATATAAGAAGAAACGCGTTTTTTCAAACACTTCGTATGCTAGCTAGTAAGACCTCTATTGTCCAATTTAAGTTTGAAGCAGTTAGGATGCATTCGGGTGAGCAAGTTTGCCGTAAAGATCGTCGTTCCTTTGCTCATGATCATGTGGCTCGGCCCACTATTAATTTGAAGAAAATAGCTTTTGTTTCTGTCACGCGTTTTTCTTCTTTTTGCAGATATACCAATATCACTACCGTCGTAAAGAAGACCAAAAGGTGTGAAGAATACCCGATTCCGCTCGATGATTACTTCCCACCATTTAAGGAATGTCGTCTAGCTGATTCTCTTTGGTCTATTTCGATATTTAGTTTAACTAATTGGATGTCAAGTAGTTTAGAGGTTTCCCTTGCCAACCCATTTGAAAATGGGTAATATGTAACTAATTGTTTGTTCACTTTCTTTTATTTATATCAGTTTATTGTTGTCAAAAAAAACTTATACCATAATGTAACATGCTTTAAGATGTATACCTAACAATAAGATCAGTTTCACTGCATTTTTTTCTATTGTTAATTTAACCGTGTATAAGCATGCAAATTTTCCTCAATGTCACAATTCCTATTTTATTAATCGATACGGTATCTTTTAATATTCATATTTACAATTTTAAAAAGTTGGATTCTCTGCTAGAATAAATTGCTAATTCTTTGATAGTTCTATTTTCTAATTAATGTAGAATTTATTAGCATTACATTTTCTTTACGGTTGGGTTATAGCTATGTTGTGATAAAATATTACCTTTTTCAATATATAATACTCCCCCATACCACACCAATGGTAACATTAACTTTTTCACACTTGTCGACACACGTTTTGCAACGTGAATATTTTTAGTTACACATTATTAAAAATTATAAAAATTTGATATTCTTATAGCATTCATGACGATAAATCAAACAAGATCTCACATGACCATATTTTGTCTTATAGATTAAGAATAATCGAAGATTCTCTACGACTATTAATAGTGCCAAGATTCTCAATGTTACCATTGGTGTGGTATGGAGGGAGTAATTGATTTTACATCTTGATTATTATCTCTAAATATATGTGCATTAAAAAATATTTTAGGTAGTTTCAAACAGTTGGAGACTCTATAAACGCTGGAAAAAAGCTTTCTTTATTAATATATATAGATAGATAGATAGATACTGATTAGTACGGAGTATATACCATGGCCTTATTTATTGTTTTTGCTAACTTGGCTTCTTAATTGATCTATTAAGGCTTTGTTTGGCAGAGCATTTCAGGTAGCTTATTTGACCCAAGTAGCTTATTTGACCAACATTTCAGGCACCTTATTGTTTTGTACGTGTTTGGCAAGTAGCTTATTTTACAAAAAAAGATACCTGAAAAGAAATGTTACATGGGGTAGCATTTTAGAAATCAGGTACCTGAACTGATTTTATCTTCCATGTTTACCCCTTCAATTTATAATAATAGATCATTCCTATACCATTTTACGTCATTTCACCAAAAAAATCAGCTACCTTTTCAGCTAATTTGCCAAACATTTTTTATATGATCAGTTACCTTATCAGCTTCTAATTTTCAACTACCTTATCAGTTACCTTTTCAGGTTTCGGTTACCTTTTCAGCTACCTTTTCAGTTTTCAGCTACCTTTTCAGTATTCAGTTACCTTTTCAGTTAATTTTGCCAAATAGAGCCTAAATCGTCTATTCATCATTCCAATAATTCCATAACCTAATCATTTATTTATTACTCCCTTTTATCCAAATCAAAGGTAACATTACTTTTTTGAAGGTCAAAGTCAAACTTCAAAAAAATTGACCAACAATATCGTCAAAAGTATAAAACTTTGAAAGACAAAACTTATATAATATATATAGATATATATATACATTTGTTATGAAAAAGTATTTCACAGAATTTAGTTTTTTTTGCGAAAAAGTTATGTATAAATGAAGAAAAATACGGTCAAAGTATCGCCTCGAAGACCACCCAAAAGTAAGTGTTACCTTTGGTTTGGATGGGAGGAAGTAGTTCGTTGAAGTACAGATTAACTCACCAAATAGTATATGAATTTAACTCAAATTCATCAAATCACCATTATCATTTCATCCTTCATAATGGAGGTTTCTAATAGCAGTTTGTGCTTATTAAAAGTAATTTGTGATACTTTTCATATAGGATGGTGATGCACCAATAATTAGTCAAAATGAATGTCAAAGTACAGTTGTTTGATAGTGATACACCAAGGTGCCTTACCAAGACAACCTAATGCATGGAAGTGCTACCATCTCGGTTACCCGAGGCTATGTATATCAAATTAACCATAAAAGAACATACTTAAATAAATGAGTTTAAGTGATTATATAACCAAAATCCCAAAACTATAAGTAAAATACATCTATTCCAAAATATCAAACCAACTGAAAAGAAATATAAGTTCAAGACACAGCGGAAGACTCTAATGACACGTGGTGACTCCATCCCAGCTATCCCTCGCGCAATCCATCTCATACCTGCTCAATAACTGCTCACCATCCCCGAATGAATCACCACAGTTTTTAAAACAATTAACGGGGTCAGTTACTGATTACACAATTCAAGATAAGCAAGATAACAATACATACGATCATCCAACTCCATCACATCTCCACACACATGACTACACACTAAAGTGTGTAGCCCTGCAAGAATATCCATCGCAACAGATATTCTACACCGCTAGTGGGGGACCGCAGCCGTTCCCACCAAATCCCCGCTCATCAACTCCGAGCGAAAACCCAAGTTCCTTAATGTGCACATCCCCCTTGTAACGGGAACCACAAGGGGCGAATCAAGGGCGTGAAGCAACTCCCACAAGTGACTCCACTCAGTCGAGGACGCACCTCACGAACCACAGACAAACACATTCAACCAACTATACAACAACAATTACCAATTACAATACCAATATGATAAAGATCCACAACATCACAACCATCGCCAATCAACTATCAAATACAATGTAATCAATAACCGAGTAGGGAACCCCTACCTGGAAAGGCAAATCACCAAGATCGTCACAATCAGCTATTCAAAACTGCTCCTCTACGAAGCCACCTCTTATAATCACACAATCATATAATTACTATCTAACAATCACCATACTCCCAAAATCCCCCAAAATACCCAATTAGGGTTTCAATCAAAAACAATAAAACGACATAAAAATCATAATAGAATCTTACCCACGATGCGACGGTATCAACGGCGTAAAGAACACAACGATCCGACGATTCTAGCCCTTAGGATTTGATAGCAATGGGAGGAAGAGAAGTTACGTAGTTTTTCTCTTGTGTAAATAGTTTAGAAAACAGTGAAAAGTAAAAAGGAATTGATAAAATAACTTTATATAACCTCCTCACGTTACTATCAAAACCCGGCGAAATAACCCGTAAAACCGACTTACTCGATCGAGTGCCCCCTACTCGATCGAGTACCCCCTACTCGATCGAGTACCCATCAGACAATACACTGTTTCGAAACCAAAACTCACTTACTCGACAGAGTAAGCCTTACTCGATAGAGTACCCAACAGTACAGAAAACAGTAGTATTACAGTCTTCCCTCCTTAAAAATGAACTTCGTCCCCGAATTTCAAACTCATACTCAGAAACAAACATACTAACTCAAACACGACACAACAACGCAACAAAAACTCAAAAAAAACCCCAACAAAACCCCAACCCCAACTCATACCGACTCAAAACAACCACTAACTGTACAAAAACTAGCATAAAACCATACCAAAACCTTATGCGATCATCTCCTATCCCCCTAAAACAAACATGGTTACATCCCCGTAACCACACATACCTGATGAAAAAGAGACGGATACTGCTCCCTCATAGCCTCTTCCGCCTCCAGTAGCTTCCTCAACCTCATGATTAGACCATAGGACCTTAAGCAACACCGTTTCCCCAGACCTAGTTTTCCGAACCTTGCGATCAAGAATCTGTTTTGGCACCTCAAGATAAGACAAGGATTCATCCAACTCGATGTTCTCCACCTCTAGCAGATGGGAAGGATCACTCACATACTTCCATAACTGAGACACATGGAACATATTATGCACCCGATCCAAAGCTGGTGGTAACGCTAACCGATAAGCAACCTCTCCCACATGATCCAAAATCTCATATGGTCCTACGAACTTCTGGCACAACTTCCCTTTCTTACCAAACCTCATAACCCCACGTATAGGAGATACTTTCAGAAGAACCTTATCCCCAACCTAAAACTCTATGTCACGGCGATGTAAGTCTGCATAACACTTTTGTCGATCATGGGCCGCTTTCATCTTTTGTCTAATCACCTTAACCTATTCTATCATCTCTTGTACCATCTGTGGTCTTAAAACCACTGCCTCAGCTCTATCATCCCAGCAAATCGGACACCTACACCTCTTCCGAGACAAAGGCTCAAACAATACCATCCCAATACTCGTATGGTAGCTGTTGTTGTAAGAAAATTCGATCAAATCCAACCTATCTTCCCAGCTACCACCAAACTCCATCACACAAGCTCGTAACATATCCTCCAAAGGCTTAATAGTTCTTTATGTCTGTCCATTTGTTGCAGGATGAAAAGCAGTACTCATCTTCAAGGTAGTTCCCATCATCTCCTGCAACTCTTGCCAAAACCGAGAAATAAACCTCGCATCTCGATCTGACACAGTGTCCTTAGGAACTCCATGTAACCTCACCACATGTTTACTGTACCCATTAGCCAACTGAACCTTACTCCATGTATCTTTCATTGGAATAAAGTGAGCTGACTTAGTCAGGCGATCCACTATCACCCATATCATGTTATTACCCTGCTAGCTCCTCGGTAAACCCACTATAAAGTCCATGGAGATAGACTCCCACTTCCACTAAGGTACCTCAAGATATTGAATCTTACCTTGTGGTCATCGCTGCTCTCCCTTAACTCTCTGACATGTCAAACATCGAGCCACGAAGTCAGTTGTTTCTCTTTTCAACCCAGGGCACCAGAAAGTCTTCTTCAAATCTCTATACAGCTTGTCACCACCTGGATGTACTGAATACGGTGTGCAATGAGCCTCTGTCATGATCACCTTTTTCAACTACTCATCGCTTGGCACACACCATCTCCCATCAAACCGAACACTCCCATCTGTATGAATAGAGAACCGAGACATTGCCCCTTTCTCCACTCCAGCTCTCCACTCCTGAATTCTAAGATCAAGAGCCTGCTTCTGGCGAATATCATCATAAAGATCTGACTCCACTGTCAAGTCTCCTCTAGCATCCCCTTTTTGTATCACATGTATCCCCATCTTACCCACCTCATCTCTCAACCTCATCACAGACATAGCTGTGCATAGAGAATGCACACTCTTCCTGCTCAACGCATCAGCCACAACGTTTGCTTTCCCTTCATAGTATATGATATCCATGTCATAATCCCCTATAAGCTCCATCCATCTCCTCTGTCTCATGTTCAGCTCCTTTTGAGTAAAGATGTACTTTAAACTCTTGTGATCTGAAAATACCTTAAAGGTCGCCCCATAAAGATGGTGTCTCCAAATATTGAGAGCAAACACAACTGCACCCAACTCAAGATCATGTGTCGGATAGTTCTCCTCATAAGGCTTCAATTGCCTAAAAGCATAGGCAATGACTTTCCCATTCTGCATCAATACACAACCCAACCCGTTCTTCGAAGCATCTGTATGAACCTCAAAGTTCTCACACCCTTCAGGTAAAGTTAAGACTAGAGCTATGGTCAAACGCTCCTTTAATGTTTGGAATGACGTCTCACAACTTTCATCCCAACGAAACCTGTTCTCTTTCCTCATCAACGCTGTCATAGGTTTGGCGATCTTTGAAAAGTCTTTCACGAACAGACGATAGTACCCTGCCAAACCCAAGAAACTCCTGATCTCCGATCCAAAAACTGACTGAATACCCGGTTCATCAAATCCATAAACACTGCTGGCGCATTAGACAACCCAAACTGCATCACCACATACTCATAGTGACAATACCTTGTTTGAAAATATGTCTTTGGTATGTCCTCATCTTGAATCCTCACCTGATGGTAACCTGATCTCAAATCAATATTTGAAAAGACTCATGTACCACTCAACTGGTCAAACAGATCATCTATCCTTGGCAAAGAATACTTGTTCTTCACTGTAACCCTGTTCAGCTCCCTGTAGTCGATGCACAACCTCAAGCTCCTATCTTTCTTCTTCACAAACAGAATTGGTGCTCCCCACGGCGATACACTAGATCTAATGTATCCCTTATCTATCAAATCATCCAACTGCTTCTTCAACTCTTCTAACTCTTTAGAACCCATGCGGTACAGGGCCTTAGAGATTGGTCCCGTCCCTGGTTTTAACTCCACACTGAAATCTATATCTCTCTTTGGTGGCAAACCTGGTATCTCCTCCGGAAAAACATCTGGTAACTCTCCCACCACTGGTATCTGATCAGCTGTCGAACCCACCTTACTATGGTCTTTTACATGGCATAGAATCAAAGGACACCCCTTTCCTCATATAAGACTTCAATGTCACCATTGCAATCACTTTGACTTTGGGTTTAACAACAATCCCAGAATAAGACACACTAACTCCCTTAGGACCTCTCAAAGAGACTCTCTTTTGGTGACAATCTATTCTAGCCTTGTACTTACCCAGCCAATCCATACCAACTATCATCTCAAAACTATCCATAGGAAATTCTAACAAATCCACTGGAAGGTCAACCTGCCCAACTATCATAGACACGCCCTTATACAACCTCCCACAAGACACTGACTCACCTGATGGTATAAAAACCTAATCTTTTACAAACTCAAACTCTCTCAAACCCAAAAGTTTAGCATGACTCGACGATACAAAAGAGTGTGACGCCCTCGAATCAAACAAAACAAAGGTAGAAACATCATTAACAAGAAAGGTACCCGTGATCACGTGAGCATCATCCTCAGCAGCTTTCTTGTCCATCTTGAATAACTCGCCACTGGTCTTTTATCCACCTCCCTGGATTGTACTAGCTGAAGTAGATGGCTTGGCAGCTTACCCCTGATTGTTGTTAGCTGCCGGTTTCTGATAAGAGTTACCGCCATTGCGGTTAGATCCACTATTGTTGTTACTCTGACCTCCTTGGTTATTCCATGACCCAGCCGGCCTGTTGCTAGCAAAACTCTGAGACGGACCCTGCGAGAAACTCCCCTGCGATGGCCTCTGAAAACCTCTCCCCACGGCACTAGTACACTCGTGCCTCTTGTGGCCCATACCGCCACAGTTGTAACAAGAAATATTCCAGCTGCTACCACTACCACCATAACCACGCCCGTACGAAGCTCCACTACTAAAACCCGATCCCGATGAGTAAGCCCTCGCCTGGTTGTGGTTACCCCTCTTGTAACTGGACTGACCACCACCTTCACTCTCAGCCTTTCACTTCTGAGGACCCCTCTTCTTGTTCTCTTCGGCCATTTCGACCAATCTCTCAATCTCCCTGCTCGCTCATAAACTTCCTTAACATCTGTAAGGACCCCAACTGGTAGCTTCTCCATTATCTGGTAAATCAACCCCTTCTCAGACCTCAGTGCTAAGTTCTCCTGACTCAGCCCCATGTCCTATGCATACCTCGATTTCTCATTAAACTTATGATAGTAATCGGCCACAGTCATATCCAGAGTCATCTTGAAAGCATCAAACTCCTCCCTCAGCTTACTACGAACATGTTCAGGTAAAAACTCCCGGCGCATAGCTCTCTTAAACTCACTCCATGGTATAGCTGACTTCCCCTGCTTTAGATACAAATCTAAGGCACTCTCTCTTACCTTGTCCCTCCAGTATCCCGCAGCATCTCTCAAGTAGAACACAGTTCTTTTCACTTTGAAGTCCTCGGGACAATGAACCATATTCAAGATGTTCTCCATCTCCCTATCCCAATTGTCGAGCAAAATTGGTGCACCGGTACCCATATACTCTTTTGGGTTGAAGCATCTATCGTAGTGCTCATCTTGGCAAATTCCACCCCGGCATCTTTGTCTTTCCCAAACTTCTTTAGGGCCTCGGTAAGCGCGTCTTGATGCTCAAGCATCTTGGCTATATCATCTACACTCATCTCCTGCGCCTTAGTGTACAAAGTAGATCTCTTTGGCGGCATATCTTTGAGCTATATGAAAAAAGACAAATATAAGCACATAGCCTACGGTTCAAAGCATATACGACCTGTACAGCCCACACTCGATCGAGTAACTAAACCCACTCGATCGAGTTCCCCACTTACTCGATCGAGTGCCTCAACTCCAGAACCTGACCAGAACGTACAACAAAACACACTCGATCGAGCCCCAAACGTACTCAATCGAGTAGCCCCCACTCGATCGAGTACTCCACTTACTCGATCAAGTTCCCCAAAATAGCAGCTACTGCCCATCATTATCATATACCCACTCCATCGAGCTCAGCCCACTCGATCGAGTCCAACCTACTCGATCGAGTATCCCCCACTCGATCGAGTCATGCTGACTCTCTAGCTACCCGCATGCTTTAACTCAACAACTTTTCGCAACCAATATATGGATATATATACATAAAACGCAACATCCTATTCACATATTACTATAATGCCACATTATAAATCATCCATCATGCAACATCATTATTCGCATCATATCATCATATGAACTACTTAACCTTTTTCACCACATCCTCCATTCCTCCACAATCGTCTATCCAACAGTTCTATACATCACACCATCCAACATATGCAATAGAACATTTGTAAACACATAGCGATCCCATGACACCCCATAGTGACCGGTTCAAAGTTTTAGGACGAGTTCGCGACTTTAGGACGTCTTCCAAGCCTTTGCATTAGCTCCAAACAACTCCTACCCGGGTTCATTTTAGTTTGACTCCCTAGATTCATTAGGTTCATTAGTTACAAGTTCCAAAATCGTCGCTCTGATACCACTTTGTAACACCCCCATACACCAAGGTGCCTTACCAAGACCACCTAATAATGCATGGAAGTGCTACCATCTCGGTTACCCGGGGCTATGTATATCAAATTAACCATAAAAGAACATACTTAAATAAATGAGTTTAAGTGATTACATAACCAAAATCCCAAAACTGTAAAGTAAAATACATCTATTCCAAAATATCAAACCAACTGAAAAGAAATATAAGTTCAAGACACAGCGGAAGACTCTAATGACACGTGGTGACTCCATCCCAGCTATCTCTCGCGCAATCCATCTCATACCTGCTCAATAACTACTCACCATCCCCGAATGGATCACCACAGTTTTTAAAACAATTAACGGAGTCAGTTACTGATTACACAATTCAAGATAAGTAAGATAACAATACATACGATCATCCAACTCCGTCACATCTCCACACATCTGACTAGACACTAAAGTGTGTAGCCCTGCCAGAATATCCATCGCAACAGATATTCCACACCGCCAGTGGGGACCGCAGCCGTTCCCACCAAATTCCCGCTCATCAACTCTGAGCGAAAACCCAAGTTCCTTAATGTGCACATCCCCCTTGTGACGGGAACCACAAGGGGCGAATCAAGGGCGTGAAGCCACTCCCGCAAGTGACTCCACTCAACCGAGGACGCTCCTCGCGAACCACAAACAAACACATCCAACTAACTATACAACAATTACCAATTACAATACCAATATGATAAAGATCAACAACATCACAACCATCACCAATCAACTATCAAATACAATGTAATCAATAACCAAGTAGGGAAACCCTACCTGGAAAGGCAAATCACCAAGATCGTCACAATCAGCTAGTCAAAACTACTCCTCTACGAAACCACCTCCTATAATCACACAATCATATAATTACTATCTAACAATCACCATACTCTCAAAATCCCCCAAAATACCTAATTAGGGTTTCAACCAAAAACAATAAAACGACATAAAATCATACTAGAATATTACCCACGATGCGACGGTCTCAACGGCGTAAAGAACACAACGATTCGATGACTCTAACCCTTAGGATTTGATAGCAATGGGAGTAAGGGAAGTTACGTAGTTTTTCTCTTGTGTAAATAGTTTAGAAAACAGTGAAAAGTAAAAAGGAATTGATAAAATAACTTTATATAACCTCCTCACGTTGCTATCAAAACCCGGCGAAATAACCCGTAAAACCGACTTACTCGATCGAGTAAGTCACTTACTCGATCGAGTGCCCCCTACTCGATCGAGTGACGCCTACTCGATCGAGTACCCATTAGACAGTACATTGTTTCGAAACCAAAATTCACTTACTCGACAGAGTAACCCTTACTCGATAGTGTACCCAACAGTACAGAAAACCGTAGTATTACAAGGGGTACACCGTAGAATTTCAAAAATAAATGTAGGAGTACAACATAAAAAACTGAAAAATTCGGGGGTACGCCGCTGAATATCCCTTTTTTTGTTCATTAGTCCTCCTAGAGATTGGATTAGGCATTCGATATTAGTTAGTACTAATCCCGTCCCACTAATTTATTTGTCTTTGAATAAAAACCAACTTTTATTGAAGATGGTTTTTTTTTAAAAGGCACCTCACAACCGATTAAAATACGAGCAAGTGGGAGAGAAGGTTGTGAGAGATTTTTTCTTTTTAAAAGGCCGTCATAAGCAACATTTGTTGTTGATTAAAATACCTACCACAAAAAAATGAGAGAAGTGAATAATTACTTAATAATTTACTTATGAAGTGGACATTCTCTCCTCCTTAATGAGCACCGGTCCAAGCTCATATGCAAATTTACCAAACTTTTTGAAACCATTTTAATTAGGGTCAAAATTTTGATTGGTCTTTGTCAATTTCTTACTTCTCAACCAAAACATAATAGAAATGGAGTAAGGTAAATAGTTTCTTATTGCATAGGGGCGTCTTAAAACAAATGGAGGCCCAGTGCGACACGGAAAAATAAGGCCCCAAAATGAATGCACAAGTATATTATACTTCGAGATTTGTATTAAATTTCATTAATGAAAGCTTATAATACGATGACCAAAAGTGGAGGCCCGGTTCCCACGCCCGTAATTACCCGTGGCCTTAGACACCCCTGCTTATTGGCACCTATATGGACACAATTAGTTTCTATCAAAACAAATACGGAGTAGATTCCTTTGTTTCTAATATTATCAACGGCCACCTATTACTTCCTAATGGAATCAGAATAACAAGCTAGGATAAGCTTAAATCTACAATGTCAACATATTCTTTTCTTTTTTTTTTTTTGGCGACGGTGAAATAAAGTCTTATACATATGGCATTTGACTCATTTAATCAAATACACTTATTTTAATTAAATAGTACACAAACGCAACACAGTAGATACATCGGTAAGGAAAAGAATGCGGGCGGCGAACGGACTGCTGAACACGAACTTCATCTTCACTTTTCTCTACATGCCTCACAGCTTCCGAGAACAAATGAGCCTTCCGGGCCGCCAAGAAAGAGCAAGGTGCACTTACGCCACAAGGACGTAGAAAAAAATGGCGGAATATCGTCCACGAAGGGCGGCCTCCAATGGAGAGGAATCTCCTACATCTTGAAACACGTTCCCAGCGAACAAGAACCTCATAGCCAAGGAAGGTAAGTGAGTAGAAAAGAAGCGAAAAATAAGTCACTCCGATCAACTCCCTAACCAACTCCATCTCAGCAGGCGAGATGAACACAACACAGACCCGAATTTAAAGTTACCATTGCGATTATTAGAAACACGGCACTATGATCTACCACCCCAATGATTAAGGGACAGGACACCCTTAACCAATAGAAGGTTTTTATTAGTAAAAAAAAAAATAAGACCGGAGCAGAGACCAGACGTCATTGTATTAATGTCGGAGACCACCACAACCCCACCATCACCACCCTCCAGCCTAAACAATCCCAACCCAAACCGAACCATGATTTGTGATAAGCACCATCATTATAAAACCCATGACCAGTGAAAAATGCCACGCCCAACTTCACACCAACCGCCCAGAAAATCGCTCGCTCACATGGCCCACCAACCACCAGCAACGACAACCATCAAAATGAAACCAAACCCCCAACTTCAAAAACTTGACGGACCAACCCCAAACACCGCAAACAACCAGAAAGACTCAAAGACGAAGGGAGACCCATAAAAAGGACCACGGTGACCAGCGCGGAAAAACAAGCCTGAAAAGGACGACGACTTAACAAAGACCAATACCCATGCATGTTATGAATGAACCAACAGGTGGGGGAAGGGGCGAGGAGAAGGGGAACACCTATCAAATCCATGCATAACCATAGAAGGGTGAGACAACCCAGGACCACAAAGAACAACATTATAAACCGAATACAAAGGGTGAGGCAGCCCGCACGAAGAGGTGGGGAAAGGGGCGAGGGGAAGGGGAAACACCTCTCCGGCACCACCCTGAGACGCACAAGCATGAATACCCAACGAGAAAAAGGATCTGGAGCGGACGGAGCACCAACAAGACAGAAAAAGAGTAAGGGACCGACCCAAGCAGAAAAAAGGCAGCGTTTTCGTCTTAGCCAAGAATGGAAACCGGTGAAGGTCTAATCAAGGAGGAGTCGGGTCACCGAAGATGGGCTAAAGAATAGCCACATCTCCGGCGAGAGGGTTGAAAGATTGGAAAGGAGGAAAATGTGTGTAGGACGGCGGTAGTGGAGCAAGGGAATAAGGGTTATAAGTTTTAGGGGTTTTTAATTTGAGAGGATTTCCTCTCTCTAGAACTCTTGAAATACAAATATGTCAACATATTCAGATCCTTTAAAACATTACATAAACATTTCTTTGCATTGCTGAGATTATTGCTCCATGTAAAATGAATATCTTCCATCAACACGACGTGACGAATAAATTTGTTAAATTCCCTATACCATTACTCAATTGCTATCATCTACTAAACAATCCATTCCTTTTTATGTCATTGACAACTTCTTTTTGCCCACCTTGTCCAACTTTAGTGGTCTATACGCAAAAATTTACGCCTTTTTCGACAACTGCCTGGTTCAATTTTGGGTATCGGGTTCCTACGAATAACTTGTGATGACCTCTATATAGTCTTTCGTTTTCTTGTTGAATGAAACACGAATTCGCTACCTAAACTTGTCTAGCTAGAGCTCTACAAATTACTCGAACGACTAGATGTTATAGTCGCGACTTAGGAGTTAAAGGAAATGGCTATGAGACGGATTGTGAAGGAGCTTCAAGACATCAAAAGAGATCCTCCAGTATCATGTAGTGCAGGTAATCTTTTAACTCTTTAGCAACACGACTTAATTTCCTGAATTCTAAAGTTATGCCCTTAAATCGGTCTGTTAGAATTTGGAGAATATCATAATTGATCTCATACTAACTCTTAACAATCCTAATACGGTCTTATGTTTTTGTGTATGGAATTAGGTCCTGTATCAGAGAACTTGTATCATTGGCAGGCGACAATTATGGGGCCTAGTGATAGCCCTTATGCTGGTGGTGTTTTTTCTTCTGAACATACACTTTCCTAATGATCATCCTTTCAAACCACCTAAGGTGATACACTGATACTATCCCAAGTATCTACGTTTTCTTGGAAGACCCGTCCTATACTAGAACTTGATGAATTTTTCAAAGGCGATAGGAGAGTTTTAGGTCGGAACCATAAAAACTTGAGACCTTGAATATTCATCATGTATTCATGTCCTACTAAAGGCCGTCTTGGCCAAGATTTCACGGTTCGCTAATTGAAAATCTCATCGATGTTATCTGAACTGGTTGCAGTTTGCATTTTGGACCAAAGTGTTCCATCCAAACATTAACAATAATGGGAATATTTGCCTGGACATCCTAAGAGAACAGTGGAGCCCGGCCCTAACTATATCCAAGGTCAGTATAACAGTTTAAACCCATTTTTCGGCCCCATTTCATGTCAAAATGGTTCAACTCTGGATTTTTTTTATCAATGCAGGTTTTGCTGTCCATATGTTCTTTGTTCACGGATCCGAACCCAGATGATCCTCTTGTTCCAGAGATTGCTCACATGTATAAGAGGAATCGCGCCAAGTATGAGGCAACTGCACGGAGCTGGACTCACAAGTATCTGAAGTATGCCATGAACTAGTGGAGTCCCAGATTATCCTCTCTATTGACAAACTACAATTGAAAGCTTATAAGCCGTTTATAATTGTACTATGAATAATATCACTTGTTTACAATTGTACACTTTTCAGCCTGCTAATCAGTAGATGATACGGAGATATGTATCGTTTTTGTTCCAGAAGGCAGTCTTGTTAATATGTTGAAAGTGAGCAGCACAAACGTAGAAGTTAAGATACAATCAATGTCATACGCTCATTTTTACTATTGTAAAAAAAAATGACAATAAAAAGGAACTGTTGACTCAATGACACTGTTAGCTGGATCAACCTCAACGAAGAATTGGACCAACTTGGCTTGAAAGTTGAAAGTGTGCATGGTAGAGACACCAATTTGCTGGCTATTCTAAACATACAAGCCACTAGAATTACCCTTGAATTCGTAAATAGATGTACAACTAGCCGAACCAGGTGAACCACCCAAACCCGCTCTTCAGGATTGTTCATCAATAACTCGTGCATAAGTACATTTCAATTACCGCTTGCTCAAAAAATACAGCTTAAGCTACAAATTTGTCAGGAAAAATATACACACAACATTCATCAGAACATTCATCAGAACCGAAACTATGTTCAAAAGGAAGGGATGACAAAACCTTCCAGCAACATACATAACTAGAAGAGATGAAGATCAAATTAGCAGAACCTAAAAAAGTATTCTCCTAGAACATATGATTCAGTGGACGGTCTCCCTCAGACACGACGCCAAACCTGATATGAAAATTCAGTAAAAGTTGTAATCAGTTAATTCGGCTGAATCTATGCAGAGCAGATGGCCCCGCTAAATACAACTCTGGTTCACGCTTTGACAGCCTCATATCTCTCACTGACGGCACCTCCTTTCTGTTTCTGGAACTGGATGTACCGCAAAGAGCTGTTAAAGAAAGCTTCGGCAGCTGGATCTGACATGGCATTATCACCTTGCATCTCCGAAGTAATTAGTTCCATCAGGTCTTGGATTGCATTGACAGTGATCTGGTTGTTCCCCTTCTCAAAAAAGTAGAGATACCTGTGTTTTGAAGTCAAATTTGATTCATATGTTATGTTGCATTTCTTCACATAAAATTTCCGTTGTCTCGTATGCTACTACTTTCACTCTAGTCAATTCCCCCATTTGTCTTTTTTCGGTGAGTAATTTTGAACAGTGAGTTATTGGCCAAATTAGAGCAAACATTTGAATCAAGTCATTCCAGAATGGAGAAAGCTTACTTGTTGAGGATTTCAATGAACAGCATAACTGATCCCCCTTTACCACGTGTAGCATTAGCCATTTGTTGCGCAGCATTTGCAATTTTTAAAGCTCGCTTCAAGCAAAGCAAAACCCTGTCATTAAAATAAACAAATATATAAATAGGTGCATGTAAGGCATTACAATTCAAAGCCAAAGCAGAATCTAATATCAGAGGAAGCGAATCTGGCTCGAGCAAGGAATTACAATAGCCTATTCTAGCA
This sequence comes from Silene latifolia, assembly GCF_048544455.1. Classification (NCBI taxonomy): domain Eukaryota; kingdom Viridiplantae; phylum Streptophyta; class Magnoliopsida; order Caryophyllales; family Caryophyllaceae; genus Silene; species Silene latifolia. The sequence goes on along the minus strand of NC_133538.1, from coordinate 13,596,250 downwards.
AAACACATTGGCTCTACCTCTACCTGTTTCAAATCGATGCTAGAAAAGGTACACTCAAGAGAGTAAAGATTAAAGGACTTCAATAAATCACTCTGTCTGACACACTAATATAATGACTTCACAGCTCAATTGAGGACATAATGTCGACATAACCATTCCGATGATCTGCTTAAATCTGATATTTTGTACAAGATTTAAAATTCCATAAGCCGATTAGTGCTTCTTGAGAAGCAGCATTAATGATCCATGATAGTCAAATTGTTAAAAGAGTTTCTGGACACGTGAATAAAACATGCATAGGAAACTTAAACTGAGGGTTGATATTGACTAAGACCCTATACGTGAAGTATCTACTGGGACAGGACTCACAGGAGTATCATTGAAATATTATTACAACGTGGTATGGAGTATGGACACAGACCTCTCTCCATCCCTTACACCGTCCTGATCATCAGCCCAAAAGAGATGAGAGCAAGCATAGACTGCCCTACATTGATCGGGTTTCTTCAAAAGCTTTGCTGCGTACTGCAGAGACCAATGCAGTCCAGCTGTCAGGACAGCAAATAGTGTGTAGTACTTGACAACAAAATGGCGAAAGAGAAAACGTACCCCAGTGGCTTTGTGCGTCAGAGTATCCCTGTTCTCAACACCAAAGATATGCATCCTTTGAAGAGTCCCTATAATTAGGTACAAAGCATTAACCTGTTCTCTGGAGTCCTGTGGAGACATAAAAGCATAGAAAACGATTGAGCACAAAAATAGTACTCCGTAGGAGTTAGTGGAGTGAATTAATTAACAGCATGACCAATCCATCAACACAGCCTCACCGAAATTTCTTCTTCATATAATATGTAAGCTTGAGTAAAGAATTCACAAGCGACGGGCTCTAGATCTGAGTCATTTGCAGCCTAAAACACAAAACCAGTTAACCTATGAAAAACTTGAACCATACACTAGCAGTCAGGATTAAATGTCAAAATATACCTCGGCACATTGTAGGTACAATCGTAATGCAAGCTCAGGAGCTGGAACTTTCAAAAGAGCCTCGATAAGCTGGAATAGAGTAGGACAAATAAATGAAGTTGAAGAAGACCATAACCGAGGGATGTGCCACGAGTCAAGGGAAGACAAGAAGGACCTTTGAAGGAGCAACAAGACAAGCACCTAGGTGGATTTTGGAAGTAAAACTTTCAGGCAATTCGGCAGACTGCCATGTACCTCGGCAGTCTGCCAAAATGCTGGGCTCAAGACGTTTACCTCCGCCTTTTGTGTAAAATCAAGGCCCATTCCGGGATTACCCTAGAACTTCGTGCAGCACTATATATACCCTAATATTTGAGATCAAAAATATCTTATGCTTATGCTTTAATCTTGTAATAATTAGGACAAAATTCTCTCTTAATTTATGTTAAGCATTCTTCATTTCTTGGGTTGTAAGACAATTATGAGGAGCTAATCTTCTCATTACTTGGTGTAATTTCATTCAAAGTTTCCAACTTTGGTATTGTAAGACCTTCTAATCTCTCTTAATTTATCTAATACTCTTTCTTTGTGCTTAATTTCACATGTTGGATGAATTTATGTTTGGGTTGCCCATCCATGCTTATTGTTGTTCAACTATTGCAAATCCTAGATAAATGGTTTAATCTATCTAGGATTGTTTGAAGCAAATTTGTTGTATGTTGATTTGGTTTAAAGGATTCATATAACAAATAGAAAAGTTTATGTCTTTTTCTCATTTGTATGGTTTAATCTTGTGAGGAATTGATCCTAACTTCATCTTTTGGTTAAATCTTAATGCTCATGCTTAGTCTCTTTTCATGGTTTAATGACTTGTTGTCTAAGCTTGAAGGGTGTATGTAGATGGTTTAACTTACATGTATCAACAACATCTTGAGATGGTAGTATTGGGTGGATAATTTTAAGAGAGTAAAAAGGGTCAAGCTTTGCTAATTGTTGGTTACTAAGAAGAAGTTACACCAAGTTCCTTAATATTGAATTTTCTTACATACCAAGTGTTTGTCATATTGCCTTGTTAGAAAATATTTGAACTTTCTTTTACATTCATGTTACCAATCAACTCAACTCTCCTTTGTCTATGTTTATCTATTGTTTGTCATTGTTAATAACCATTGTGTGTTTATAAAGTTGATTAGTGAGTCTTAATTAGTAGTTAGAGTCTTAATTAGTGTTTAATAGTTTACAATTCAAGTGTTTAGCTTTAAAGTCCTTCTCTTGGGTTCGACCCTTACTTGCACTATATTACTTTATCAATTATAGTAGTCTAGAGTTAGTTTGGCTTATAAATTGTTTGTTTGATAGGTTAATTCTAGCATTTACGACACCTAGTAAATTCTCTATCAAATTTTGGCGCCGTTGCCGAGGAAGGCGACATAGCTAGAGTTTGAGTTGCGACGTATGCTTGGTTGTTCCTTATTGCCTTTCTTCTTGTTAAAAGCAAGTGGTAGTTTTTAGCGATCAAGACTTAGACTCGAGTGCAAGAGAAACTTACGGTTGGTTCTTTACAAACCCCTTCTACCAAAGGGCTCCAAGGGTAGGGTCAAGTGAAGAGGAACCGGAAGTTGTATTTGATTCAAGTGAAGGGGAAACCATTGAGGTTACACCTCTAAATATTCGCTTACCTCAAACAATGGCAAACGACACTAGGACTATTAGGGAACTAAGGGCAAGGAATTATGACACACAACCTTTATGCATTGCCTACCTACTTCATCCACAATCTACCAAAGTTTCATGGGCACGCGGGAGATGACCCCAACCGTCATCTTTCCGAGTTCCACATACATGATGTGTGAGGGTGCAATACCCAATGGAGTCACGGAAGACCAATTCAAATTGAGGGCTTTTTATTCTCTTTGCTAGATGCGGCCAAGGATTGGCTCTTTTACCTCCCACCGGGTACAATTCGTACTTGGAAAGCCATGAAGTCGGCCTTTCTTGAGAAGTTCTACCCCGATTCCCGACACAATCATGCAAAGAAGGCTATCACCTCTCCGGAGCAAGAAGTAGGTGAGAGTTTGTACGAATATTGGGAGAGATTTAAACGGTTGGTTGCCCAATGTCCATATCATGGATTATCATGGATTGAGTGGTGACGACCTACTTGTGAATTTTTGTGATGGCCTTACTCAACAAGACCAAAAAAATGGTGAATGCCGCAACAAGTGGAGGAGTCGACTAGTTGTCCGTGGCGGAAGCAAATGAGATTATAGAAACGCTTGCCGCAAGCACAAGGAGTTATGGGAGAAGAGTGTGGATCATCTCACCAAATTGGTAGCAAGTCTGATGGGTAACACTGAAGATGTGGGTGGAGGACAAGGGCCTAATGTGGAATGTAATTTTTGCCAAGGACCACAACCGGTGGAGTCATGTCCTGTTATGCAAGAACAAGGCATAGGAGTTGAATGTTAGTGCCATGGGACATGGCAACTACAATTCGAGAAATCCTACCGGGGTTGGTTATTACAAATATGACCCAAGTGAAAACACTTACAATGTTGGCTCTAGAGATAATCCAAACCTTGGCTCTAGAGATAATCCAAACCTTAGTTCGGGTGGAGATACTTCAAAGAGTTTCCCAAATGGTCAATTCAACCACTCACGAAACCAAAATTCACAAGGACCAAACCCAAACTATCAAAGGAATCAAGACTTTCAACAAGGAAAAGGGGGGTCATTTCAATTTGGAAACCAAGGAAACAACAAGAATTTTCAACAAGGAGGGGTTCCCTCCTCTCAAGGGGATGAAGACATGTCCACCAAAGATATGTTGAAACTCCTTGTAAAGGGGCAAACCGATACAACTAGAAGGCTTGAGAAGATGGATTCCGATAAGCTCTAAGTGATGCAAGGGTCAAAAATCTTGAAATTCAACTTGGTTAAATCTCTCAAGAAATTGCCAAGAACAATCAAAAGAACTCCTCAATTCCTTCAACAACATTTCCTCCTCCAAGGGAAAATGCGAGTGCTATGACCTTGAGGAAAGGGAAATCCCTAAATACCCCTTCCAAGAAAAAGAGAAAAGCAAAAGCTAAGGAGGATGAAGGGGACTTGAGAGACCTTGAAGAAGAACTCATTGTGGAAGTGAAAGATGTTTCATCAAGCAAGGGTGGAGACAAAGAAAGTGAGGAAACATCAAGCAAGGATATTAAGGGAAATGCAAGGGAAACACCCAATGAATCAATCGAAGACATTCTCAAGGAATACGCTCCGGAGGTACCCTTCCCTCATGCCCTCACACATTCTAAGAAAATAGAGCATGATGCCGACCTCTATGAAACATTTAGAAAGTGTGAGGTCAATATTCCTCTATTCACTTTGTTGAAAAGTGTTCCGAGGTATGCAAAGTTCCTTAAGGAACTTTGCTCGCCTAGGAGAAACTCAAAGAAAGGCACTCAAAGGGTAAGGGTGAGTGAGCACGTCTCCGCCATTTTCAAAAAGTCACTTCCTAAGAAGTGCGGCGATCCAAGGATGTTCACTGCTCTATTGGGGGCAAGAGTTTCACACATGACATGTTAGATTTAGGTGCGTCAATTAATGTCATGCCCTATACTCTGTATGAGACCCTAGGATTACCTTCTTTGACCAAGACCGATGTTCTGATTCAATTAGCGGATCGGTCTAACATCTGCCCCAAGGGAATGGTGGAGGATGTTGGTGGAGGATGTTTTAGTGGAAGTTGACCACCTCACTTTCTCGGCCGACTTCTATGTTCTCGACATGGAAGTGGACCCTAGGGCAACACCTATCTTGCTAGGGCGCCCCTTCATGAAAACTTCAAAGACAAAAATTGATGTGTCAAATGGTAACCTTACCATGGAATTTGGAGGGAAACAATTGATGTATAACATCTACGATGCAATGAAACATCCCAATGACTCACATTCATGCTACTTCTTAAACATAATTGAAGTATTGAACCAATTGTCAATCAAGTGTATAATTTGTGTCAAAGGGACCCTCTTGAGGTGACCCTAACTAACGATGTAGAGCAAGAAGGGATAAAAGAAAGCGGAATCAGGGAATCTCCTGCTCCGCAACCAAATGTTTTGCTTAAAGACAAGTCCTAACCTTCTCAAATTCCTTTCTCTTGATGCCTTATTGGAAAGGCCACTCCCCTCTACAATTAAACCCCCCAAAAGTGATCTCAAAGTACTCACCTCAAGTACATTTTCCTTGGGGAAGATGACACACTACCTCTAATCATCTCCAACAACTCCAACAAACTCCAAGAGGGAAGGTTGGTGAGCATGCTCAAGAAACACAAAGGAGCATTTGGGTGGAGCATTGCCGATATCAAAGGGATAAGTCCAAGCACATGTATGCACAAGATTTGGTTGGAAGGAGGAGCAAAACCCGTGAGACAACCTCAATGAAGACTCAATCCGCCCATGATGGAAGTGGTGAAAGAGGAGGTCATAAAGCTACTTCAAATGGGAATCATCTACCCCATTAGTGATTCACATTAGATAAGTCCAACTCAAGTTGTACCGAAAAAGGGCGGGGTGACGGTAGTCAAGAATACCCAAGGGGCATTGATCCCAACCTGTTTACAAACGGGATGGCGGGTATGTATTGATTATCGCCGCCTCAACCAAGTCACTTTAAAAGACCATTTTCCCCTACCTTTTCTAGACCAAATGCTAGAAAGGTTAGGCGGAAAGGAATATTATTGTTTTTTGGACGGGTACTCCGGGTATTTTCAAATCCCTATTCAACCGGAGGACCAATCCAAAACAACGTTCACTTGCCCTTTTGGTACCTTTGCATATCTTCGAATGTCTTTCGGATTGTGTGGAGCGCATTTTGGAAGTCTTCATGGATGATTTCACCGAGAACTTTCCAACGTTGCATGATGAGCATCTTCTCTGATTTTGTGGAGCGCATTTTGGAAGTCTTCATGGATGATTTCACCATCCATATCCATCTAATACTCGAGACATTAGGTCGTTTTTAGGGCATGCCGGTTTTTTAGGCGGTTTATAAAAGATTTTTCCAAAATTGCTAACCCCCTTTGCAAACTCTTACACAAAGACGCGGAGTTTTTGTTTAATGATGATTGTAGGAAGGCGTTCGATCTACTCTAAGGAGAGGCTTGTTTCGGCTCCAATCATCCAAGCACCAAAGTGGGACCGTCCCTTTGAGATAATGACGGATGCAAGCGACTATACTATTGGAGCCGTGTTGGGACAAAAAGAAGACAACGCCTCCTCCCTTCTTAATGATGCTCAAAAGAATTACACCACAACCGAGAAGGAATTCTTGGCGGTGGTGTACGCCCTTGAGAAATTTCGTTCTTACTTATTGGGGGTTAAAGTAATCGTTTACACCGACCACAAAGCCATCACTCAACTTGTGGGAAAGAAAGATACAAAACCAAGGCTTATGCGGTTGGTCCTCCTCTTGAGTGAGTTTGATATTGAAATAAGGGAAGAGCAGGGATTAGCTAATGTGATGGCCGACCACCTTAGCCAGTTGAATCTTGAACAAAAGCAACTAGAGAGGATGGGTGTGGTGGATGGGAGTCTACCACATGAATCACTTTATGCATTGAAAGCAGTGGAGCCTTGGTATGCAAATTTGGTAAATGACTTGGTGACTAAGAAGTTCCCTACTTCTTTATCATCAAGTCAACGCAACAAGATCAAAACCGATGCTAGGTTCTACATTTGGGATGACCCCTATTTGTGGAAGATGTGCAAAGATCAAGTCATTCGCCGTTGTGTGCCGGATGTTGAAATACCATCCATACTCAAGCATTGTCACAAGTATGCATGTGGAGGTCACTTTGGACCTCAAAGAACGGCAAGGAAAATTGTAGAGAGTGGGTTTTATTGGCCCAAAATATTCAAGGATGCTAACATTTTCATCAAAACTTGTGATAGATGCCAAAGGTTTGGCAACATCTCAAGAAGGAATGAAATGCCTCAACAACCAATGCTATACTTGGAAATTTTCGATGTGTGGGGAATAGACTTCATGGGGCCATTTCCCAACTCCTATGGGTATCTTTACATCCTTCTAGCGGTGGATTATGTTTCCAAGTGGGTGGAAGTCCTCCCCACAAAAAGTGATGATGCCAAGACGGTGAGTGTCTTTGTCAAAAGCAACATATTCTAAAGGTTCGGATTTCCCAAAACCATTATTAGTGATAGGGGAACGCATTTTTGCAACAAAGTGATTGGGGCGTTACTCCAAAAATATAGAGTCATCCATAAGATTTCAACGGCCTATCACCCACAAACAAACGGCCAAGCGAAAGTATCCAACCGAGAGATTAAGCGAATATTGGAGCGAACGGTCAATCCCGACCGGAAAGATTCGAGCAAAAGACTTGATGATGCTCTATGGGCTTATAGGACGGCCTATAAGACCCCTATCGATATGTCCCCATATAGGCTCATTTATGGGAAGGGTTGTCACCTCCCCGTAGAAGTTGAACACAAGGCCTATTGGACGGTAAAAGCCTTTAATCAAATATCGATGAAGCGGGATTGCACCGGAAACTTCAAATTCAAGAGTTAGAAGAGCTTAGGCAAAACGCCTATGACAATGCAAGCATCTACAAAGAAAAGGCACGATCATGGCATGACAAGATGGTGACTCGAAGAGTTTTTGAAGGACAAGAGGTGTTGGACTTCCAAAGCCGTTTCAAGAACTTTTCGGGCAAGTTATGGTCAAGATGGTATGGACCTTACTAAGTTAGGAAAGTTTTCCCACATGGAGCGGTGGAGGTGGAAGACCAAACATCGGGAAAAGTGATCAAAATCAATGGACAAAGATCGAAGCACTACTTCAAAGGAATTGAGTTGCATGGTGAAGAGGATCTTCAAGTGGAAGATCCGATTTACCGAGACTAGCCCTCTCCAACAATGACTAGGTCGAGCCATCGACTTTAAACAAGGCACCCTTGTACATACTCTATCCCTTAGTGTAGATTTATTGCATTCTAGACTAGCTTTAAATACTCGTCATTTACTGCAATTCGGAAGGAATAAATTGCTTTGCATCAAATTTCATGAAGTTACTAATCGTTTTGTGGAGCTTGGAATAGATTTTTGCACTATCTCGGGAAGCGTGACACGTAATGGAGTGACGGAAAAAGGGAAATTTTCGAGTTGGGAACGTGATTTATGAAGAAGGAAGGAAGGTTAAAGAAAGGGTGAAGATTAGTTAGCTAAAAATTGGTGCAATACCAAAATTTAGCCAACCAAAAAAATTGCGCATCAGGAATTCGGCAGTCTGCCATACCCTTCATAATTCTAGAATTTCGAGCTAAGCAAAACACACCCACACTCGACAACTCACCTTATTTTCCACCAAAATCACTCAAATTTCCCCCAAACTTCATCAAATCTTCCAACCTTTCCCTCCATTCTCATCAAATACTCCAATTTCAACACAAATACCACTCTTTTGCACCAAAACCAGAAATTTGCCCCAAGTACTCAAGAACCCTAACTTTCAAGATCTACAAAAAAATTTTTTAAGGGTTGAAATTTAAGGGTCAAAGACGGGTTTAGGAACAACAAGGAGCATTTTTCTTATGGAATTCGGGGAGGTATAACCACCAAACTCAACTTTCATTTTAGTGCTCTCTTTTAATTCGAAAATTAGCTTTAATTAGTGGAATTGTTGGATTATTGTTAGTCTCTTGTTGCTATAATTGTTGTTGGTGGTGAAAGTTTTTTGAGTAAGGAAAGAACACCAAACACAAGCTTTTGAAATCATCTTAAGCAAGTGCACACCAAGTGTTTGGTGAATTGTCAGAAAGAGCAAAAAATCTTTTAAGTGCTATATTTTGTGTTATTTGCCTTGGAAAAGCTCTTTTGTAGGTACAAACATGTCGAGATTGAACCCATCCCGAAGGCCATCCAAGAAAGGGTTGTAGAGGAAACCGTAGATATTGAGGAACCAATTTTTCGGGGGGGGGGGGAAGGGTTAGATACCGCACAATCAAAAATCTTACAAAAACTCGGACAACCACAAAAACAACCCATCAAAACCACCCGCTTCCTTTCTTACAACACCCTAAATGCTCTTGGGATAGGTACCCTAGCTCAAAGTATGCTTGCTAAAGTGGGTCTAGAAGCATTTTTTGAAGATGACTTATGGGCTTACACATACACATCCTACACCCGAGAGTTCCTTGCCACCTTAACGGAGTGCAATGTCAATGTGGCGGAGGGGAGGGAGAAAAAAATCTGATTCCGTGTAAATGGAAGTTGGCACACCCTTACTCACTCCCTAAGTAAGGGGTATTTTGAACATCTCCAAAGCTCCGTCTCCAATTTTAATGCTCGGCCATAGAAGTAATGTAGCTTGGACCGAAATTGTGAGGACATACAACGCCAAGCATGATAATATGATCTCCTATATCACCAATCCCGTTGTGCAACTCCTCACCCGCTTCATCACCACCATCTTCTATGCCATAGGAGAACCCACCAAAGTCAACGCCAAAATCCGCACTACCATGTGGACCATGCTTCCGGAGGGGGTGGGGGTGCCCGATTGGGTGCAACTTTTCATTGATGCTTGCATGGTGCACAAAACTAAGAGCTCGGGAGGGAGCATTAATTGTGGAGGGGTGATCACGTTTTTTGTTGCGCACTTTGAGGGTGACATAGACCCTTCCCAAGATATCTTTAAAACAAAGGGTATCACCGTGTACAATGATGTCGTCCTAGAGGAATGTCGGATGTTCGTAAAAGTGAGACAAAGTCCACTCCAAGGGTATTGGTTAGGGCCGGACAAGCAAAAATACTTGACTCCCTCGGCCTAAAAACTCCCCATTGCCAAGAGGACACTATGGTAGGGACTTCTTTTGTGCCATGGATATATCGGGTTTTGACTCCGATGAGGAAGAAGAAGCGGCACCAAGTGAGACCCCTCACATGTACCATGGTAGCCACCACCACCTCCCCCCTCATGACACTCCCATATATGAAGCGCGGGGAATCTCTAGTCATCCTGTTGCCCCATGGCAACAAACCATGTTTGATTATTTCAAGGATATAAGGGATGTCTTTACAACCATTAATGGGCAAATGGCGGAAACCCAAGCTTGGCAACAACAACAAGGTCCAAGGTTGGAGAACATGGACCAATGGAGGAGTGTGGTGGATGAATGGGGGAAGTTGATCACGGAGGCCGCCTCGGCTCAAACGACAATGGTGCGGGAAATGCTTAAAAAATGGCGGCTTTGGCAACAACAACATGACCAAAGAATGGCGGCCAATGCGGCCTTGTGGAAGGAGCAAACTGAATGGAGAACCCAAGTGGACCACAAATTTGGAGTCCAAAACGAAAGGCATCACGAGTATGTCCAAGACTCTTACCATGATGCGATGGCTCATGAGGATTCATTTGGGATAATTCGTGGGCTATTTGGCATGTCCCTTCAACCTACCAACCCACCCACCATCACCCAAGAGGAGGTAGACAAAGGCTATGAAAGAGCAAGAAGAGAAAGAGAAAGAAGATGGAGGAACCAAGGCACCTATGATCAAGGGGGTGCCTCAGGTTCTCATAATTGATGAGTAAGTTTTTGACTTCCTCCACATTGAGGACAATGTGGAAAAAAAGTGTGAGGGAAGATTTCTAAGTTGTAATATATGTACATTTCTTGAATTTTGATGCAAAATGCAAAATGAAAAAAAAAAAATGAAAATCCCGGCTAGGTGAAAACCCACAAGGGTGGGCACCTAGGCAAAAATGGGAAGGTGGCCGAGGACGGAATGAAAACCCGAAAGGGCATTCCGGGCAAAATGAAAAAAAGAGAAGCGAGCCACCATGAGAGGAAAGGAAAAGCTAAGGTGAAAACCCGAAAGAGCACCTTAGGTAAAATGAGGGATTTTCAACAAAAAAAATTGAAAAATTGAAAAAAATGCTAACACCAAAAAGATGGAGGGATAAGAAGGGAGCGATAAGGAGGGTCTTTGAAGGAGGTAAGATTAGGTTTTAATTTCTTTTTGAGTCACAAAAGTTTGCTCCAAATTGGTGGAATTGTGTGGGTTGTGATTCTTTGTGGTGTTTGGCCAACCAAGTAACATGATCTTACATTGAATGGAGTGATAAGGGGGTGCCATAAGGAGGTGGATTAATGATGTGTGAAGAGGTTGTGTAGGCCACTTTGCTATCACCTTGGGATAAGGTGAGAGTGGTCATCTCTTGCTTGATGATATAAGGAGGGTAGTTGTGGGATGATGAGTCGGAGTTGGAGGTTTGTCGTGTCTTGTAATGAGGGTGAGACAAGGAAGGGGAGTGAGAGAAGAGTGGGTGTCACATTTGAGTCTAGATTTTATTTTAATAGGTGGTTGTTTGAGAGGGAGCTATAAGAAGGTTGTAGTGAGGGAAGAGTGGTCAACTACACCTACACTCACTTATAGGTTTGCGCAATTACTTGTTTCGAGTTTAGTGTGGGGGTATTTGATAGTGTCAAATAGAGTCGAGTCAAATGAGTGTTCTTAGCATCACTCGTGTGTTTAATACGGGTCTTTAAGTATACCGATGATAATAAATGATTCTCAATTATCGGGGCTATGATCTTGGTGTTTTAGACTAACTTGGAGTCGGGAGTGTTGTAAAGTCAAGCACGGAACCCGAACCGGATCAAGAGAGACAACCTAAAATGAAGTTGAAGACGACCATAACCGAGGGATGTGCCACGAGTCAAGGGAAGACAAGAAAGACCTTTGAAGGAGCAACAAGACAAGCACCTAGGCGGATTTTGGAAGTAAAACTTTCTGTCAATTCGGCAGATCGGCAGTCTGAGTCCGACCGGCAGTCTGCCAAAATGCTGCCAAAATGCTAGGCTCAAGACGTTTACTTCCGCCTTTTGTGTAAAATCAAGGCCCATTCCGGGATTACCCTAGAACTTCGTGCAGCACTATATATACCCCAATATTTGAGATCAAAAATATCTTATGCGTATGCTTTAATCTTGTAATAATTAGGACAAAATTCTCTCTTAATTTATGTTAAGCATTCTTCATTTCTTGGGTTGTAAGACAATTATGAGGAGCTAATCTTCTCATTACTTGGTGTAATTTCATTCAAAGTTTCCAACTTTGGTATTGTAAGATCTTCTAATCTCTCTTAATTTATCTAATACACTTTCTTTGTACTTAATTTCACATGTTGGATGAATTTATGTTTGGGTTGGCCATTCATGCTTATTGTTGTTGAACTATTGCAAATCCTAGAGAAATGGTTTAATCTATCTAGGATTGTTTGAAGCAAATTTGTTGTATGTTGATTTGGTTTAAAGGATTCATATAACAAATAGGAAAGTTTGTCTTTTTCTCATTTGTATGGTTTAATCTTGTGAGGAATTGATCCTAACTTCATCTTTTGGTTAAATCTTAATGCTCATGCTTAGTCTCTTTTCATGGTTTAATGACTTGTTGTCTAAGCTTGAAGGGTGTATGTAGATGGTTTAATTTACATGTATCAACATCTTGAGATGGTAGTATTGGGTGGATAATTTTAAGAGACTAAAAAGGGTCAAGCTTTGCTAATTGTTGGTTACTAAGAAGAAGTTACACCAACTTCTCTTTCATATTGAATTTTCTTGCATACCAAGTGTTTGTCATGTTGCCTTGTTAGAAAAGATTTCAACTTTCTTTTACATTCATGTTACCAATCAATTCAACTCTCCTTTGTCTATGTTTATCTATTGTTTGCCATTGTTAATAACCATTGTGTGTTTATAAAGTTGATTAGTGAGTCTTAATTAGTAGTTAGAGTCTTAATTAGTGTTTAATAGTTTACAATTCAAGTCTTTAACTTTAAAGTCCTTCTCTTGGGTTCGACCCTTACTTGCACTATATTACTTTCAGTTAGAGTACTCTAGAGTTAGTTTGGGTTATAAATTGTTTGTTTGATAGGTTAATTCTAGCATTTACGACACCTAGTAAATTCTCTATCATCACAAATTCATGTTTGAGCACATGGATCCAGAAACGGCGCAAAAAATAAAATAAAAAATTGTGCACTAAATTGCTTATCTAATCACGTTGCCTTTGCTTTCTACATCAGAACAAGTCAGGGAGGGAAAGGCAAAAGCAATCCCTTCCTTTGGATGCATTGAGGTGCTGAAACCAGGCTTTCACTCTGGAAACTGGAACAGGGGGTTGAGCCACAGCTCTTTCCCGTTGTTCTAATGTGAAAATGAGTTGTCTCGACTACCCCAGAGTTTAACACAATGGGATACTACAGAAAATACATCCAACCTCACCTGGTTCAGCAACTGAAAAATCTTCTTGGGTTTAGCATCCACTCCATCTCCACTTTTAGTTGCCTCTTGGTTCTGGAGCCTCCGAATGAACTATTAGTAGAGCATGACAAGAATAAGAATTTTTTTAAGAAGAGTTTAAGGAAAGGAAAAAAACGAATCCACCCCCCCCCCCCCCTCTCATGTAAATAAAACACGTCGAAGTGAGGATTGAATGAAACCTTAAGAGAAGAAAAAACAAGAGGTGGAACAGTAAATGGTAGACGTTTCACTCCTCCGGCCAAGAAATGTTTATGAACTATAGTAATGATCTGCACATCACCACAAGAACAATATCAGCAATCAAGAAGGGTACATAAAATACTAAAAACTAATCCAATCAATCATTTATCAAGAATGTGACCCAAAAGAAAAATGTTTCCTGCAAAAATATGAGCACCTACCAGAAGTCAACCTACAACCCAACATTAGACCAAGAACCACGTTTTTTTAAATACCTAAATAGCCTACAAGTATATCCTTCTCGGCAAAATAAAACAAAAAAAATCAATGGAAAGGAGACTTAGAGGTGTAAGGAACAGAACATTGAACATCACTTCTGGATCATCATTGTGTAGCATTTGGACAAGGCGTGCTACAGCATTCTGCTCCTCCTTGAAGTCCTCTTCGTCATCCTAAATTTAACAAGAGACATATTTAGAATAAAAAGACTGGATTGGCAGATGCATTTATTGATTTTATTTAAAAGTATTTAATTGCAAAAAAAACTCAGGCCCAGCTAGACAGAAACACACAAACAACATAAACCAATGCAAGTGGGAGAATTTGCCTGGTAGGAAAATTGAGAACCAATTACATTAAAAATATAGTTATACGGACCTCATCGTCAAATGTACCATCAGTGTCTTTGATCAACCCCTTTATCAATTCGAATAATGCCTCAACCTAAATGATAGCAGGAAAGTGCATTAGCATAATATCTAATGCTTAAAGTTCAACAATCCAGTAATTAATTATATACCTTATCACCCACGGATATATACGTCTCATTTTTCATGATGCTACGAATAATTATTTTTGCCATGACCTTATTCGTTTCATTGTCAAGATATTCCATCACCCGGGGATAGTTAGAGAGCTTCAAGGCAGTAATAACACTATTATACTTATCCAACGGAGCACTTAGAAGTTTAACAATTTGCTTAGTTGCATTGCTATCATCAAGTTTCCCCACAACGGAGAGCTTGCTGACACAGGATCCCTGGCAGAGAAAAACAAAACTTCAAGAATTAGAACTGATATCATTTTCATCCTATTTTTCTAGTAGATAAAGATAATGTGATGATCACAGAAAGAAATGACCAGACTGCAAAGAGAATTGAGCATCCCCCCAAAAGAGAAGTGGACAGACTAAGAGAGGAGGTGGAACTTATTCTTCTGAGAAACATACAGGATAGAAAGAAATGCATCAAAGGAATAAGATCACACGGGTAAACATACCAAAACTTGATCAGCATAATCAAGCCTGTCAGGATGGACATGCAAGGTGAACGTGAGAAGCGACGAGTACAAAATTACAACAGCAACAACAGGCATATCGGGCTGTGCTTCTATGACCTGCTTTGAAAATGTAGCACAAACAGCTGAGAGCCAGATGATTTCCACAGTCCATGATCATTGTTACACGTCATGAATACTTATAATTACCTTCCCAATCACACTGTTTAGTCTAGAGAAGGCATCCACATGCAAGAATTCCGGTAATACCTACAGAAAACTCATCAGTGGTAGTCCGTGACTCCGTGAAAATCCGAAACTCGGGCATCAAAACACGAATCATGAAACTCACTTCTGGACTCGTGGCAGCATAATTTGAGAGCCTTTCCATCAAGCTGGAGAGAACTGACTTGATATCAACTGTTGGCTGTAAAACACGTTTAGAAGCACCGCACTTAGTAAGTACTCCCTCCATTTCAATAAATTGTTTACATTTTTAAACATTCCCCGTACATATTTTGAAAAATGTAAACACTTGGTTGGAACGGAGGGAGTAGTAATCATCAATGCAGATATGTTACTTCAATGGAGCAAACTGAATAAGAACAAGGAAGAGCAACCATCACATTTAGGAGCAGGGAAGACAGCAATACAAGCAAGAGGTACCTGAAGCTGTGGACAAGCGCCCAACAATATATCAAGAGTTTGCAAGTGATATTCATCAGGAAATACTTGAACCATACAGTCCATCAGATAATATTGTGCAAGGTCGTCCTTACAATTGACCACCTGGCGACAGCGATTAGTATGAAAGTTACATCACTATAATGAGCGCCTCATGATCTTTGAAGCAAAAAAAAATTCGGAAGAAGAAAAAAATTGCCCAACCTGTTCCAGGACTCTAGGAAGAACAGTATCTTTATACATGTCAAGATCAACCCCCTCAATCTGACTGAGGACATGCAGATTCTTCCCAACCTGTGTGAGAAAATTTAAGGAACAAAACCAGCAGTCTTTATAAGTGCGCACATGGAATCTGTAGCTCTATTGCATCCACTATTATGAGTTCAGGGATAAAGGTATTACAAGATCCCGGAGTTCGCTCCTTTCTTTTTCCCTTCTATCCTTCTCACGAGCAGGTCCCTGCAGACCAGAAAGCGCGATGGCAAGCCTCAACTCAGGATCAGCAAATAGTACGAATCATTCAAGCATACTATAACCTGCATGAAGTCATGCTCTATAACTGACAATTTACCTTCATGGTGTGCAAGGACTGAAATCTACGTAGAAACCATAGAGATCCTTACATACAGCCGTATCTTCAAGGAAGAACTCATGCGCTTAACAAAAATGTAGTTATATTGGGATGAAAGCGGAGCTCTTTGTTTGTGCCAAATGATTACTTAAGTGGTACTAAAAGTAAACAAAAGAGTTAAATTATTATGCAAGAGGCTCTGCCCATGAAGTCACGAGGAGGAAACAAAATCATTATCCTCAATGAGGAGAATGAAAATTTTAGACTTAGAAGGGTCAAGGAGAACAAAAAACATTTCCTAGCCAGCAACAACTCAAGGTTTTCAAGTCAAACAAACAATAAGTGTAAAATACAGCTCACTGAACCCTAAGCCATAACAAATAATCTACGACAGTCGCATGGGAGAGATCATTAGATTGACCATAATTGATGTGTAAAGCACTAAAGCACCATTGCAGACTGCTAAAGTTTAAAGAGCAGAAATAAAGAGATAAAGTTAACTAACCTGGTGTCGCATCCGCACCCAAAGTTTATTCATTTCAGTAAAATTTTGTATCACAAACTCGACTGCGTCCGTGACAGTATCAGCATCTCTGCAAACATCAAGACAATATCATGTCCATCTCTAATAGTGAAATGTTTAGACAAACAAATTCTTAAGCAAGATACAGCTAAAATGGATCACTAACACACAAAGGGAAGTGTTATCTCTGACAAGGTCCTAACATTAGTTGCTTTGACGGTCAGGTGACCATGAATGGCCAGGACCACTGGACATGGGCATCTTCCCGATACTGATTGATGCGTCAAAGTTCGCATATTGTCTTAAAAATGACAAACGCTTCACTTATACAAGACATCCCATATAAAGGTAGATATGGGTAAATGACTATGAGACTGCCGAACAATAGACTTCTGATGGTTAATTTCTTGTTTCTAAGTACCAGTGTACCGTAAGATGAATGAGTAAACAAAAGCGGCAAAAGTTACAATCTAGATCACAATTCAGAATACCAACAGCATACACAAAAATCTCCTCCTATCAAATTCATTAAGATCTGGTATATAATCAGATTAAGTTGATCTGTATATATGGGAAGTAGTCGACACCACATATTAGTTGCACATTTGAAGCCAAAAATCAGCGAAAGAAATTGCAGCTTAAAAATGGTTGGAAGCCAAGATTAAGACATCACTCACCCTTCATACCCTGAACCAATATCAGGCAACTTGTCCCTACTGACTTGTGAAAGGTAACTCCTTAAGAAGAGCCCTCGTAGAGGATGTTGGATGCCACGGCACATTTCAACCAAATCCTTGAGGATATCTTTAGCGGGAGCCTCTTTCGATTTTATGTACACACATCCTACTGTACATAGAAGATACCTGAAAAGAGAAAATAAAAGGTAGATAATGAATAAATTCCGGAAATCTATAACTGTACAACAAACGTGATCAAGTCATGACACCAACATCATGAGATGTACCTAAATCACCTAAGCTTCTGTTATTACCAACAGATCCCAATTGTGATAAACTATCAACATGTTCGTAGAACAAGTTTAGTTATAACAGCAAAAGTTCTACAACATCATATGATAAACCTCTATCGACCTGTCTAAGCACGGCAAATCGACCAATAGTCCAGAACATCAACCAAACCAATCAAAAGAGTTAATGATAGATGTCCACGAAAAATCAACGTGAAGGGCTATAAGCCTATAAGAAATAAATGAGTTAATTATGTTTAGTTGGACACATGGAATTGTCAAATCCTAGTCGAATGTAGCCCCCATTTGAAAATCACCAGGTAAATAAAATCATGTTGAGACCTAGCTACAAAAACTTCTCTTAAAGACTTGCATATATGATATGCAAGAACCGAAATATCTATATTAAGAAGACAAACTAGAGTACCGAATGCTCACAAATTTCACTCAAGATGTCATGCACATGAAAGGTATCTAAAATTTATATCAAAATGACTTTCAAAAAGTTATTACCACCAAATGTGGTGTCTATACTCTATAGTGTAGCCAGTAGCGCTAGGCAAGTCTTCTCAAGTCATACGGAGTAATAGATATCATACTGCAGATATCCAAGAAGGATAAATCGCTATATTTCCAACATAGTGCATGCTTATCAAAGAAGAAATGCACTAAAGAAAGGGGCTCCTGAAGCTACTGGATATCACATTATTGGCTAAGTGAATCGCATATTTCCTGTTTCTTGAACAGTCACTAACAAAGAGGTTTAACGCAAACACAAGTTTATTGTAAATGCACAATTCTGCTCAACACGCATTGATAGAGTCAAATAGTGTCGGCCTAATTAGGTAATTTTAGTTGAATAAACTTGTCATAAAGCCGGTTTTGAATGTTAATCGTGGTATTTTCCGGTGATTCCACTTTTGTTGTAATTTGGATCATGTGAACTTGTTGTTGGTATTTACATCTCAAGGTAATTCAAGTACTTCATATTGGTAAGTTGAGATGAATGGATCATTTTGTACAAACCGACTCACAAGTCAAACCCGAGCCACGGTCAACCAAGGTGAAGAAGGAGTGCAAAAGGTAAGCCAAGGGAATAAGTTCAAAGTCAAGAAAAGTAAGCTAATGGAAGATTTGATGCCTTGGCATAGACAAATAAGAGCCAGAATGAAGAATTGAAAACTCGGTTTCACAAGGGTCCACTTCAAATGGATATATCTCGAGTTCTAGAGCTCGTATCGACGCAAGGCCAATTGGAGGTGAAAGCTTGTGATCTTAGCTTTCCAACGGTAGGTCACACGCCTCGTTTGTCCAAGAAACGAGGGAGATATGGCCTTCGCAAGATGCTACTATCAGTCTAAAGCGCAGCCTGCGCAAATACGCGCTGCTCTGGATATCGCAACTCTAGTTCCGTGTTTTGGGCTTTCTTAAGGGACTTAACCTAGATTCTCGTGCCCAGGGTTGCCTAATTCGCTCTTCCCCCTCCGAATTGCGAATTAATTCGCAATTCATTTTCATCTTAATTCGTCCCAATTCGCGAATATTCGCTGAGATGAGCGAATTATATGATTATGCTAAAAACCAAAAAAAATGAGGAAAAATTGAAGTATAGACAAGATACTTGGTTATTTTGAAGTTTGAACTTTGAAGCCAAGCACAATAATTTGATTCACTATTGTAGATTTGTAGATTTAGCTTTAATTTAATTTTGATTTCTGACAGGAAGATTATTTTTTTTAGCTTTGTTAATATAAAAGGATAATCCTTTTGCGAATTGGATTCGACGAATTACCGAATTTTAAAATAATGTAATTCGCCAAATTGAGCGAATCGCGAATTAGAATTAAGAAAGCGAATTGAACGAATTGCGAATCCGGTAACCCTGCTCGTGCCTCTCTATATATATCTAGAATTTTGAGATCTAAAGGGGGCTCCTAACATCATACAATCTCATATAATCTCATTCACTCTCATAATTAGGGGGGGAAATCTTGTAACATTTTAGAAGACTTTCCTACAAAAGTTGTAATCTTACTTTGTTATTTGGGTTTTATGAAGACTATGGAAGCCTAATCTTCCACTACTTGGTGTAATCCATTTCAAGCTTTCATCTTTATCATTGTATTGACTCTTTAATCTCTACTCTTTCATTTATTTCAATTTCTGACAGGAAGATTATTTTTTTTAGCTTTGTTAATATAAAAGGATAATCCTTTTGCGAATTGGATTCGACGAATTACCGAATTTTAAAATAATGTAATTCGCCAAATTGAGCGAATCGCGAATTAGAATTAAGAAAGCGAATTGAACGAATTGCGAATCCGGTAACCCTGCTCGTGCCTCTCTATATATATCTAGAATTTTGAGATCTAAAGGGGGCTCCTAACATCATACAATCTCATATAATCTCATTCACTCTCATAATTAGGAGGGGAAATCTTGTAACATTTTAGAAGACTTTCCTACAAAAGTTGTAATCTTACTTTGTTATTTGGGTTTTATGAAGACTATGGAAGCCTAATCTTCCACTACTTGGTGTAATCCATTTCAAGCTTTCATCTTTATCATTGTATTGACTCTTTAATCTCTACTCTTTCATTTATTTCAATTTCTATATTTGAATGTCATGATGAATGTTTTGTTGTGAGGAGTAATTACCCTTGCCTCTATAACACTCATCTATTGCTTGAATGTTGCAAAGTTTCTTACTTTTGTGATGTCTTGTTGAAGCAACTCATATTGTTGTTATCTTGGTTTAAAGTATCAACCTTTGTGAGTAGAAATTGAATATGTCATTGGGTTTGTTGGCTTAGACATACTCTTGTGATATTCCATTTACTTTCCTCTTGGTTTTACTCTTCATGCTCTTAGCTACAATTCATACATGGTTTAATGTTATAATTTGTAGTTTAAGTAGGATTATCATTGTTGGCTTAGATAGTGGTAATCATTTGCTTGAGGTTTATTGTTGGGTAAATGAATTTAGAGAGAAAAGAATCATACTTTGAGAAAAGGTGGAACTTGTAGGATTATACCAAGTTTCCTCTCATATTATTGTTGTTTGCATACCAAGTGTTTGTTACTTTGTTTCATAAGCAAAATCATCTCTCTTTCATCTTGTTACTTGTTTCCTCCATGCCAATTCTCCTCTTATGTGTTTTCAATTGTTGTCCATTGTTAATATTCATAGTTTGTGCATAGTCTTGTGTTTTGTTCATTGTCATTAGTTTAATTCAAGCTTTAGTCTTAATCCCTTCTCTTGGGTTCGACCCTTACTTCCCTTTACTACTAGTCTTAATTGCATAGTGTAGAGTCAAGTTTGGTTTATTAATATCTAATTTGGTAGAATAATTAGTTAATACGACACCTAGTTATCCCAACTACCAAATTTTGCAGTAACCTTTTCGCAAAAACACAAGTTTATGGTAAACGCACAAATTCTCCTTAATAAGTATAGTTCTAAATCTCAATTTCGATCGCAATGCGATTGTCGAAGTCTAATCTCACTAAATGCGGCCAATATTGCGTCAAGATGCTGTAAATGTGGTCACAGTAACCTCTAAAACCACCTATAGGGAAACAATAAGAGTAAACGACAAACACATAAAATAACTTCCTGATCCATCTCATAGCATGCAACAATTTAGGTTACAATAGCTACAGCATGAAGAGAGCGATTCACAGTTACAATAGATAATAAGTTACTAAATACACGTTGATTAACGGATAACTGATCTTCACCAACTCAATCGAAATAGCCCGTTTCAGAAGCTCAATAACGTTCAAATTAATTTAGGACTTACAATCGAGGTAAAATGTTGCCGGCATGCTGTACAAGCTCATAAAGCTCAATAATCGAACAACCTCGCTTCATTTCCTCGTAAAAGAACATCTCTAATTTCCTCAATTCATCAAACGCTCGCATATCTGAACAATCATTCACCAATTCCACACATAAAAACAACAAAAATCACACAACTTCACAATTCACACAATTCCGCAACTCAGATCAAACGACTTACAAAGCGCATAGTACTTATGCGGCGAAAGTTTCGAAGTCCGAAGCTCCGACAACATCTGTGCCGAATACTTCAACGCATCTTTGAGATTATTCGAATCCTTCAAAAAAATCAATCAATTACATCAATATTCATCGAAAATTAAGGTTTACGAAGTCGTAATCTGACGAAAGATGATAAAAATTAATTATTAATTAATTAATTACCAATGCGCGATGCATGTAAAAGGCATTTTGTTGAAGCCCGGCGGTTCCAGCGGAGAGATATTTCTCTTCGTCTTCAACGCCGTCTGCGATCATTTTCACTCTCTAATTTTTTTATGCGATTTTTGGTATTGTTTTGCAGGTGATCGGAGAGTGGTGGTGGTGGTGAAGGTTGAGAAAGAGTATGATTGACTTGTGTTGTGTGGGTTTTGCCGTTTTGGTGGTAAATTTGGGAGATTAGTAATGCCGCGTGTAACTACTTGTCAACGTTGTGTTTTCACCCCTTTGGGAAAGGATCTCGGGTTCATTCTATTTCTGATCGATGATCAATTAGCCTCGGTGTAAAATAGGTGGAACCGGAACGTGCCTGGATACTTGTACCTG
The DNA here is from genome assembly GCF_048544455.1 of Silene latifolia. Classification (NCBI taxonomy): domain Eukaryota; kingdom Viridiplantae; phylum Streptophyta; class Magnoliopsida; order Caryophyllales; family Caryophyllaceae; genus Silene; species Silene latifolia. The sequence goes on along the minus strand of NC_133538.1, from coordinate 13,574,144 downwards.
AAAAAAGAATAGAAAAAGGTATTTTTTTGTCAAACGCAACCTTTAAAAAAAAATTCCAAACACCACCTTTAAACAAAAAAGTTTGTAAAACACAACCTTTAATAAAATTTTTGTTGCCAAACACGACTTTTTGGCTGAAGCACTTAACATTTTGCAATGCGTTAACTTTCAATCGATGTTTGGGATAACAAACGATGTCGGTTTGAGGTGTTCTTGGACTCGTTCGAAAGGTGGAAATACAAGCTTTCCATGGGTTATCAACACGATGGTCAAAGGTGGCCTTATGTGGGGTCTATTCTTTGTGTAAAGTAAAAATTTGGTCGGAGAGATTAGCGGGTGTTCGGGGATTTTTAGTGGGTCTTTTAATGAGGTTAAGATGCTTTGTTTGGTCTGAAAATTGGTATGTAGGTAGCGGGGAGTGCAAAGTAGGTCTTAGTTGTGTTGTTTGTGGTGGTTGTTGGTTGCAAGTGGTGGTTCGAGGGGAGTTAAATTGGTGGTAAAAAATAATCAAAAGAATGTCAAAGTAGGATTTTTTTTTTTTTTTGGTCAATTCACTCACCTCAAACCACCACTTACAACAAACAACCACCAAAAGCAACACAACTACGACCTACCTTATATTCCCTTCTATATATATACCAAATTTTAGACCAAATAAAATAACCTAACCCCATTTAAAGACCCACGAAAAACCCTTATGACCACTCGCTTTAGAGCTAGCCTCTCCAACTAGCCTTACTTTACACATCAATTGTCCCCACTTAAGGCCACCTTTGACCATCGTATTGATAACCCCTGAAAAGCTTGTATTTCCACCTTTCCCACGAGTCTAAGAACACCTCAAACCGACATCATTTGCTATCTCAAACATCGACTGAAAGTTACCTCATTGCAAAATGTTAAGTCCTTCGGCCAAAAAGTCGTGTTTGACAACAAAAAATTTATTAAAGGTTGTGTTTTACAAACATTTTTTTTAAAGGTGGTGTTTGGAAAAAAACTTTTTTTTTAAAGGTTGTGTTTTAACCCATATAAAAATAACGGAATCAGCCAAGCACGGACTGACTATGATTGCAGTTACCTCCACCAGCTTATGTCATTTCCTTTATTCATGAAAAAATCTCCTTATTATATACAATAACTTGCTAGAGTACCTAGAGTAGTAGGTTACCAGTATACATTAGCCTACCAAAGATCGGTATGGCATCCAAACATTTTAACACTTACCACTCTCATACCAACAGGATATATGCATTCACATGACATTAATGTCGGTATACCATTACTGAAAAGAGAGACATTACGTAGTTCACATGGAATCAACGCCCCTTAATTCATATATATGGAGTCAACGCCCTCTTAGTTTACATGGAGACAACGCCTCTTTCATATGGAGTCAGCTCCCCTCTCTATGTACACAAGTTACATAATAATTTCATCTCAATCCAATAATCGTATCTCGAATGCTATAATTGCCCAACCGTACATTACAATAACAGTACCATCATCACAATCATATATTCTTAAGACGACAATTAATATAACATGTGAGCAATATAACAATCATAATATGAAATTTACAATAAAACTTATATAACCAATTATTTCTAATATCGTCTTATTTGAAGGTAAATAATTAATTTTATCGACAAAGGCCCGAAATCATACATTAATGTGAAGGTTGATATTATATAACTAGTGTAAGAACTACTACCCGATTTACCTATTGAGTTGCTGGCTTGCTGCTACAAACTCATCTTCTCCCTCGTATGAATTCCCTCTTTCTTTCTTTTTTTTTCGGGATATTACCATAAGTGAGTTACCTGAAGGAAAAGCCAGACTTCACAAAATGACTCGGGGTATGTAGCTTTTCCTTCAGGTATTGAGTTGTGACGCAAGTTAAGTGTAACGCTTCGAAAAACAGACAGACAGCTCAAAATAACCCATTTTACTAACAATAGACAGCAGCGGAATTATAGGGTGTCACCGCTGTATTTCCCCTTCAGAAAATATAAGGCTTAAACAATAAAATAAAGATAGTTACACTAATAAAGTTTTAAAAGAAAAAAAAACTAATAACTCTATACAAGTAATTTATCCTATTAACCCATTTTTCTCTATTTGAATTTCCTCACACTTGACCTTCCTAGATACTTGTACCTGAAAAAGAATATAAAAATAACGGGATCAGCCAAGCACAGGCTGAGTATGATTGCAGTTACCTCCACCGGCCTTATGTCATTTCCTTTATTCATGAAAAATTCTCCTTATTATATCACACAATACAATAACTTGCTAGAGTACCTAGAGTACTAGCTTACCACTACAACATAATATATCTATAGCGGCATTTAATTTGGCATATTGCGGCATAAGTAAATGCCGCGAAAACCAATAGCAGCATTTGTGCAAATGCCGCCAGATCCAATGTCGCTAAAGGTTCTTGGTGGCATTTGTTGTATATGCTGGTAAAAGGCTAAATAAACGCCATCTAAGCCCTTTTTATAGATTTCGAGATCCATAATTTTTCTTTTTCCTTTAATACAACTTTTATTTCATTGATATGCGTGAAATTATTTTTTTATGCTTTTTCGCTATTTGGTTTTATATTGTATAAAATAAAACTTAAAAAAGGGCAAAACATATAAAATAATAGAATATATATATTGAAAATAAAAATTGTCATTACAAAAGGCTTATATCAATATCCATTCAATACATTAACACCTAATCAAAACATAACCTACGCATAGATTGGTCTCAAGCAAAACTCAAAATTGCTGGAGTCATCGCTATTGGAACATTCACAAAAGCTTCAATTTTGGGTAGGGATTCGCAAAGACATCCATTACTTCTACTTTGACTATGATAAGGCTTTGTCATAACCAAAATGCCATACATCCTTCAGCTAAATTCCGGGCAAAATTTCATATATCCTTTTACCACAACTTATGCAATTTGTCAGCATCAATGGAGGTCATTAGAGGTCAGACGACGCTACCTCACTTGTGCTTACAGTCATAGCTCGCGACATTCTTCATTGTCAAAAATTGACCGGTATATCTCCCCCTCTGCATACTGACCAGTGTACCAAAATATAGAACAATGCAAAGTACACACACCTGATATATGACGTGGCCAAACTCGCCAATTGTATCCTTCAAAAGCAAAGATCCCGCAATTTAACAAACCAAAAACACGATAAGTCACTCAATGGTGTTATTTTATATACATATAAAATAAAAAAATTAGCTCATGCAGAAATGCAAAGTACGAATACATGATAGATTATTTGGCTAAGGCTACGTGGGCAGTACCTTTAACAACTTTGAGCTATTTTAGAAGCTAAAAAACACTTGCGTCGCATATGTACTGTGAGACATCTCTACCAAAAACACTTGCATCGCCTATTTACTTATGATGCATCAAACAAGTATCAAATTAAACAAATTATACCACTTCAATTTTGTGAAGCCTTAAACAAGTATCAAACAAAGCACATCAAGGTTTCAAATTACATTTATCAACTTTGAGAATGGGCATATAATACGGCTATAAACGCTGTATAATACAAAAAAAAGGAAAAAACATATGCAAGCATCCTCTTACTCGTAGCACTCTTAAAGAGATAATGATATCTCTCGATTTCCAATTCATTCCCCGAACAAAAACATAAACAAACATATAAGTATCAAACAAATTTAGATGTGTAACAAATTTCAACAAACTTAAACCATAGTTTGTGGTACGACATGCTTTTGGCCACTCGTACGTAATAAACACTCTCATACAGTTATAAGAATGAAATATACAAGAAGACTTGCAAGTTAACAGATCTTTAAAAATCAGACTAACCAGTGAGCGAGAGAAGATCTAGGGACCGAAGTCATTTATGAACGATGGAGCAGCATCTACAATAAAGAGATTTATATACGTAACTACAGCCACATTGTTAATTACCAACAACAAAAATATAGAAAGTAAAAGCACTGTGAACCTTTGAACAACTTCCTTGAGCGTTCAACAACATCTGAGCCGTCATCAGTAAGAGCCACTCTTGAGCCAAGTGCATACATCTTCAGTTGCAAGACGGTCTCACACAAATTCAAATTAAACAAACACAAATTTTAGAGCAAGATGGTCTCACACCGTGAGACGGTCCTTTTCTACAAAGTTTCATTCATTTATTGTTATCAATAAAAGCGTAAACTTTATATAAATGATCTGTCTCAAACTATGAAACCGTCTCACACAATAATTACTGTCCAACTTAACAAAAGTTTTAAGCTTAACAAATTCCTTTTACTACTTGCTAGTTGATACACAATGTCAGTACCATTACTACATTAATGCTTCGTGCATGTGTTGTTATTTTTGAATTTCATTTAGTCTACCTTTGGGCGTCAACTAAACAATTTAGCTTAATAAGATTCAAATCAATTACTTATAATCACATATAATAAATAAAAGTAAACAGCCAAACATTTGGACACTAAGAAGACTGCAAAAATTTCAAAGTTCCAATTACAGGGCAATATGGCTTAAGTGAAAATAAGTTGGAAGAAGACCTCAAACCGCTAAATATCCTAGGACCAAATACATTCCAACAATCAGAAAAGAGAACCAAAAATGCACTACTCTTTGGTTGGAATATTGCGCTTCTTTTTTATGTAGGAACCCGTCATTCGACACAATTATAAACACGAATTTTGATACAGGTCATCCAAAAATAAAGGTAAGACTTAAGATAGCTCATGTTCTACCTCATATTGAGATACAAGGGTAATGTTATTATACTCAGAATTCAGAAACAGACAAGTTTCTATGAGCATGCTCTAAGAATGTATAGCAGAAGCTTAAATTTCACACTGCATATCATAGATAGCTTCGGCAAGAAACTTGTTTCACTGAGAACTAAATCAGAATGCAAATTATGAAAATTGTAAATTTGTAATGCAGTAATTCCCCCATTTAATACGTCAATTTGCTTATAAATTCCTATATCTCGGATATCAATGGGCATCAAAGGGCCTACCTTGCATGAGAACCTTATGAAATTACCAAGACAAGATCAAACAAACATCATCAAAATCAAGATTACAACTTTGCAACTTTCTGGAGTAAAAATCAAAACAAGGTCAAACTATACAGTGTAAATTCAAGAGTAAAAAAAAAATTAGTATAAACTAATTAAGCTACTCCAAATTAACGAAAAAACTAATTTCTGACATAACAACAGAATTAATTGACAAAACATTTGAGTGTAAATCTAACAAATTGACAAAACAACACAAAAATGTTCAAATCAATCAGGAAAATAGAGGGCATATGATTGATGATTAAAAAAGAGGAGGAAGAGAAGATCAAACCTGTGGAGATAAAAGCACCGATCGACAATATGAAGTTAGGGTTTGGAGGTGTAATTTTTGAGAGATAAAAGGATTTGAAGTGTCTTGTGTTTTTTTTTGGAGGTAATCAAATTTTGTGAAATAATTTGGGGGAAAAGAGCGGTAAAAGGGCCCGCGGAGCCAAAACAGGGTTATTACGGCATTTGGATCATTTGTCAGGTTAAATGCCACGTTAAGTGTATGTAAGGTGGCATTTCTATTATTCGCTGCTAGATAAATGCCATTAAAGATTTGCATTGGTGTAGTGTACCAATATACATTAGCTTATCAGAGACCGGTATGGTATCCAAACATTTTAACATTTACCACTTTCATACCAAGAGGATATATGCATTCACATCACATTAATGTCGGTATACCATTACTGAAAAGAGAGACATTACGTAGTTCACATGGAATCAACGCCCCTTAATTCATATGGAGTCAACGCTCCTTAATTCATAAGGAGTCAACGCCCTCTTAGTTTACATGGAGCCAACGCCCCTTTTATATGGAGTCAGCCCCCCTTTCTATGTACACAAGTTACATAATAATTTCATCTCAATCCAATAATTGTATCTCGAATGCTATAATTGGCCAACCGTACATTATAACAACAGTACCATCATCACAATCATATATTCATAAGACGACAATTAATATAACATGTGAGAAATATAACAATCATAATATGAAATTTACAATAAAACTTATATAACCAATTATTTCTAATATCGTCGTATTTGAAGGTAAATAATTAATTTTATCGACAAAGGCCCAAAATCATACCTTAATGTGAAGGTTGATATTATATAACCAGTAGTGTAAGAACTACTACCCGGTTTACCTATTGAGTTGTTGCTACAAACTCATCTTCTCCGTCTTCTGAATTCCCTCTTTCACTAGTAGAAAAGGTCTTATATACATCGCCGCTATAACATCAGTTCTTACTAAAAACGATGTAATCGATCTAACTTTTTTTAATTACATCGGTTTTAAAACAAAAACGATATTAATTATTTTAACATTTATTTTTTACATCGGTTGTTATAAAACCGATATTAATTTTTTGAAGTTACATCGGTGTCGTTGAAATTGATGTTAAGCTCTTTAGATGATATATACAATACATCGGTTAATTACTCATTTGTGAACCGATGTAACAATTATACAATATTCACGCCTATCAATCACGTACCCTATTCCTCCTCTAATAAGCAAAAAACTACCACGTCCTTTCAGTTCCCTCAAAAATTAGAAACACTACCATAATCATCAATACATAAAACCACTAGAAATTTCCCGCAAAACCCTAACAACCGCCTTACCGTCACGCCCTCTTCTTTCATCGTCCTTATCGTCGATCATCCTCACTAGTCGGCCTCCTCTTCACACCAGTCTAGGCCTTTGTCGAATTACTCTTTACACCAGACCATTATTGTTGTCTCGCCGGCGAAGCACCCATTTGTAATTGGAAACGTCAGAGGAAGCCACGGTGAAACACTTCTTCTCTGACGAAGCCTCAATTGGAGACGTCTCTAACCTTGCTTGCTCTATTCCTTCAAATTATCCTGCAACTGATCTCAGGGTACCAAGGTTTGTTTTTTATTTATTTATTTAAATAATTCTTTTTAAATTACATTTTTTATCTATGTATTTGTGTGTTGAATATAATAGATATGGGGTTGTGGGTTGCTGTGTTTAATTTTTTTGTGTATAGTGAATGTTGTCATGAATTGGGTTTATTAGTTTTAATCAAGTATGTCCCGACAATTGGTCACGAACCAATGTCGGAACCGTCTAAATGAGTGTAAAAACATAGGCAGTCAGTCTAAACATACTACACCAACAATACAGTCAAACGATTTTCCAAGTGCTTACAATCATAGTGCCTAAAATGAAAGAATCAAACGTCCCTCAAGTTGTTGAAAATGAAACAGAATGTTACCTTGGTGATGTTGGTTGTTACATTTGAGGCCTCCAAATCTGTGAAAATAGAGTGACAAAGCATGAAAACATATAGAAGCTACTAGACTAAGTCATATATTTGTTTAAATTCTGTGATATTATCATTTGAGTCTGGAGATATAGCAGTTCGGAAACCTCTGCCAATGATAGACTACTCCTGTGTTGCCCTATCCAATTCAGCAGACTTTCCTAGATTCCCTTAGAAAAAATGCATTGAAAGAACAGATGGTGTTGTGATTCAGCTTGTTTCTCACATAGCACACACATGTTAACAAAGTAAAAACCCCTTCTTTGCAGATTATCAATGCTAGCCAGTTGGTTTTGAGCAGCTAGAGAACACACAACCCTGTGATTATGAATGGCTTTAAGATTAGAAATAGCCTTTGGCCAGTCCCGTCTCTAAAAAAAAGTATGGGTTTTCTATGATGTATGATACGTCTGTCATGTACCTATCAAAAATAAACTAACTAAACTAACTATATAGCTAGGGAAGTCAGGTCGATCTCCTCAGGGAGGCAAGATATCTGTAGAAGTCCGTCTATTTGGTCACAAATGGGGGGGGTGTTTGAATTGTTTTCTAAACTACAAAGTTTAAAGGAAGAGAAGTAGAGACAAGAGCAGTAAGGGCAGAAAATAGGATTAAACTATCAGATTGAGAAGGGACATGTCGGGAATTCGGTTCACTACGGTAGTCCAGTGACTCAGCTGTAAACAACTCAGATGAATTCATGCAAGACGGATGTGGAAAGGTCCTTTCGGTCCACTTTCTATCCTAAAATACCACTAACTTAACTTTCATTCTCGTCAGGGTAGTCTACTGTTCATAGTAGGCCTATTTAGTCCAATCTTTCGATCTAGGATTAATTTTAGCTAGATTAAAGAGATGACTCAGGAGCGTGCACTCAACTAAGTCGATAAATACAATTAAATTGCTATGGTGACAGAATCTCACAATTAATTCATCTATTTCATTTACTACATCGTCACATTCCTACCGTAGATCCCCTAATCCCAACATGTAAGATGTTTAGCTACTCATATCGCTATTAATATCAAAACTAATAACAAATGACGAATTAACAATAAACATGATGAAATAAATAATAAAGTGCATAAAAGTAAATTAGGGCAAAGGAATAAATGAAGTAAACAAGGAATTAAAGCAAACAAATGATTGATTATTATTAAGAGAAGAGAAAGGAATTACAATCGTGCGAATCTGGCGTAAAGAACAATCGAATCCGAGCAAAATAAATCCCAAAGTAAAGTTACAGTGAAGAAGAATAAGTAACGCAGTAAAGTTTGATAGATGAAAATTAGATAATGAATCGATTAGATTCCTCATGACCTAGTAACGTAAAGCTTAAATAGAAATAAACTAAGTCCAACAAATAAAACACACTCACGGGCTAATTAAAGCCCACGCCCAAAGAAACCACTCGATCGAGTGGAATAAAACCACTCGATCGAACAGAACTCAGCATAATCTACTCGATCGAGTAGAATAGTTACTCGATCGAGTAACTTCCTTTTCAGCAACTTTGGATCGAGTAGAAAACTACTCGATCGAGTGGTAAAACTGCTCGATCGAGTCTTCTGTCTTCGATTCAGCTCAAGTCCATGCCCGACTGCCTCGTAATCCGTGTCTTCACGCTTCCCAACGCAGTATCTCACTCCGAAAAATCCCGTCTCCTCTAAATGCATGCAAAAAGGACGAAAAAGGGTATGATTCCACTACTTTCGCGTTCATTTCTACAAAACGGACAAAACGAACCAAAGTAGCCAATTCGGGGCAAAATACTATATAAACAGCATAAAAATGCATGGAAATACGTGCTGAAATAGGCTAAAAAGACTATACATTAGGCACGTATCAAATCTCCCCAAACCGAACCTTTACTCGTCCTCGAGTAAACTAAAATGCAACTAATGGAACGGAAATGAAAACTCAGAGCTAGCTTAACTTGTCTACTTGAACCAGTTTAATGCAACAAAAACTAATAGTTAAAGCCAAGCAGTCAATACGCAAACGAGTTATAAGCTGTTCAGAAATGTAGCCAACCTATCGACCTTGCAAGACCAACAAAATCGGACTCTCTCGTGGTCACTCTTCTCTCATAAAGCAAAGGGTGAATGTTGTATGTAAAAGAGAGAAGAAAAGACAGACACTCACCTAACTGCGACCTACATAGCATGCATGCAACAAAAATGAAAGACAATTCAAGTACTAATGCACACACTCCAACCAATAATGTCCGTCACAGCCGAGGGCTTATAAATAATATGGGAATAGTGAGGTTCAGGTGAGAAAAGGCAAAACAAGTTATGGTAATATGAAGGTAAAAGCGTCAAGCTAGTTCCTAACAGGACCATATAAGACCATCCGAATCTCAACTGACTGGAAAACTAAGTACAAGTGCCCTTCATTTGGCACACAGCTCACTAAACTCAAACACAATCTCCTCAAAAATATAGAATAAGAATGGAGGAGTCAGACGGTCACAAACTTTCCTTTTTTAACACCTTCTAAGTGAATCGAATCAAACAAATCAAACTTTTTTCAAACTTTCTTTTCTTTTTTCCACGTGATCGCTTTTTTTTTTTTTTTTTTTTTTTTTTTTTCATTTTTCATTTTTTTTTCGTTTTCTTTTTTCTTTCTTTCACGTTTTTCTGTTTTTCTCTTCTTTTTCAACTTTTTTTCCAACTTTTTTTTTTTATTTTCCTTCTTCCTCTACTTACACCAACTCCATACAAAGAAATACGGGCCAAACTGCAGACGGAAAATCATACCACAAAAGACATACTAAACTAGCTTGACTAGGCAGGCTTAATTTTGGATGTAGCTAATGGGTCAAAAAGGCAAATTTTGGCTTATGTGGAGCTAAATGGGTGAAAAATATAAGGAAAAGGGAAAATTTGCAAGCACCTCCCTGCATGTGACACCAACCACAAACCCGAATATGTGCATTTGACAAGAAATTGAATGTCATAAAAGTGCAAAAATGATGAACATGCTGTGCAAGGAGTACTACTCTCAATTCCTAATGAACTGGTCATGAATGTCACCAGTTATGGGCTCTAAAACTCAGAATTTATCAAGTAGTTTGCCAATTTATCAGGTCAAGTCTAAACAGTCAGCTATATTTGAACAGAAACTCGTAGACTATGCGTATGGCAAAGCTAATAACTATCAATAAAGTGCAAGGCTCAAGTAAAATGACAAGTTATAGTGCAGTTTCATCACGGAAATCTACCGTTCCGACTCAACCTATATGCAAAAATAAACGTGAATATTTTTGGATTTTTGAAATTTTTCTAATTTTTTTGGAATTTTTTTTTTGAATTTTAAAGAAATAAAAAACAATTCAAAGCTGAAAAATAAACGTGAATGCAAAACAAATGCAAATGCAGACTCAAAGGATGCAATACCCTCCCCAAACCAAAACGGACAACGCCCTCGTTGTCCTCCAGCATACACCAGCAGATATATACAGGGGAATGAGAATATACAACCAATAAAGAAGAAAAGCAATAAAATAAAATAGGAGACAAAAAGAAAAGAGTAAGATATACATACAAAACGTGAACTTCCCCAAACCAGCCAGAAAACTGGGGAAGTGAATAGACCAGTAGCTACTGATGTGACCATAATTAGAGCATATTTAGTCTCCGAATTAGCCTTGTTCCCATGCTTTTTAGTGCATATTTGGGTCATTTATTGTCTTTAGTTCTTTGTTTTGCATATTCTTTGAGGTTTTGTGTCCTTGGTAAGAAAGGAGTGCAAACCTTGCATTTTCATGGCAAAATGAGGCTAAATTGATTGAATTCAATGACCAAGCATCAAGGAGAGACAACATTAGAAGGCCTTTGTACATACTATAGTAGACGGGCAATGATGAGAAAAGATCCTTGCATCCCCGAGGAAATCCTCAAGGATTTTATGAAGAAAAAGGAAGAAAAGAAGAAGGAACAAGACTGCCTGACAATCCGTGCGGATTGTCTAGAAGACGCCCGTCTTCACCCCACAATCCGTGCGTCTTCACCCCCAAGACGCCCGGGCAAAAGCTCTAGAAGACGCCCGTCTTCACCACCTTGACGCCCGGGCAGAAGCTGCAGAATCCGCCCGTCCCGTGCTAAAGACGCCCGGATTCCTAGACAGACCCATTTCGTCTTCTTCAAGCTTCAAGGAAGGATGCACATCTTTTTCTAGAGACCGGAGTCTCCCTAGAGACCGGAGTCTTCCAAAAGAGACCGGCGTTTCCTCAACAAGGGACTTAATCGTCATTTAAGCCCTTAGTTAACCCTAATTCATACACCTAATCCCCACTATAAATACCCCATTAGTCTAATTAGAAGAGCATGTTTTTCTTAGCAATCTTTAGAGTAGTCAATATCAATCAAATCTCTCTTTAATCTTGTAATCAACATTTAATCAAGTTTTAATACAAGTTTTATTTCCTTAATCTCTCTTTTGTTCATCCTTTATTTTGGGCAATTGAAGATTATTTGGGTTATTATTGGGAGATTGACAACCTCTCAATCAAGCATTCAAGTACTTCTTTTATTCTTTGCTTTGTTATTGGAATCATTAGTAGGTATAATTCTCTTAATCTCTCTTTAATTATTGTTAATTACTTTCATTTATTCATCATGTTTCACTTTGTTGGTATGATTGACAATCTTGCTAGCATGTTCAACATGATAATGAGTGAGTAATTTCCTTAGCTAGGGTTAATGGGTAATTAGGGGAAACCAACATGGGGGATGATTCATGCTTAAATTAATATGCTTTCATAGTTTATTTGCTTGCTTGTTGTGATCTCAACTTATGCACATGTTATGTTTGATGAAATGTGAGCCTATGAATCCTTGCATTTTTTTGCCCATCACCTATCTTTTCAATGAGACTTGTAAGACATAAACCAACTCGAGTCTCATTAGACCATGCATATTGTTGAGTAGGGAAGATTAAGTCGACTTGTAGGTGTTGTACAATCTAATCGATTCGGCTCCGGGACCCAAACTTTCCTAGGATTGTAAGATATAAACCAACTCGATCCATCACAACAATAATTGCTTGCTTATAACTTGAGAATATGTTTGTATGATCAATTCCCATGAATCCCCTATGACCCCATGACACCCTAGTGCCTTTTATCAATTGTTTACATCCCTTTTAATTCATCTTGCTTGTTTACTTTCATTGGTTTTTTTTAGTTTAGTGATCTTCTACATCAAACCCCAATTGTGACACCCCTAAGACACCACTAGTTGCAATAGAAATCTCATCTCAATTCCCGTCCCTTGGGATCCGACCTTTACTTGCCTCTTTACTAATTGTAGAGTTGTTTGTGAAGTTATAAATTGTGTTTTGGTCTAGGTGCTTCTAACGACAAGTAACCGAAAAACATAGTAATACCGACCAAAAATGGCGCCGTTGCCGGGGACGGTGTTAACTTGATTTAGATTTTCTTATATTATTATTAGTTGTGTCTTTCTTTGCCTTGGGGAAGTAAGACTCCTCAAGGTTTGTTCTAATTGTTTTCGAGTTGTTTGATATTTTGCATGTCTAGAAGGTCACAAGGTGACTTGTTACCCTTTGATCACGAAATTAAAAGAACTTTGACAACCAATAGAAGACTTGCTAGGAGAGCTTTGAGAGGTATTGGTGAGGTTGTAGATATTCAACCAAATACTATTGAGTTCATCAACCCTTTTGCAAGAGAAGGTGAGGAGAACCCAACACAAAATCCAACACAAAATCAACCCAAAATGCCTAAGTTTTCATCACATTCCGTACCCACCGAGGAGAACCTACCCAATGGTACTCCCACACCACAACATCTAACCGAAAATTTTATTGCCAAATCCGCATTTATCCAATTAGTCGAAAGAAGCCAATTTGGGGGGATGCCTAGTGAAGACCCTCATTCTCATATGGAGACTTTTTGTGATTATTGTGATGCAATTTCTCAAACCGGTGTAAGTCAAGACCAAATTCGATGGGTCTTATTTCCTTTTTCTCTAATTGGCACCGCGAAACAATGGTTGAAGGGCCTTGATAAGGCTACTCTCGGAATTGATTCTTGGAAAAAGTTGGCTCTAGCTTTCTACAAAAAGTTCTATCCACCGGAAAAGACTAACATGCTAAGAGCTCAAATCACGGGCTTTAAGCAAAGGGATGAAGAATCTTTGTATGAAGCTTGGGAGCGATTTAAGGGAATTTGTCGCTCATGTCCTCACCATGGACTTAGCGAGTGGTTCTTGGTACAACAATTTTGGAACGGTCTTTATGAAGATTCAAGGAACATTTTCAACATGGGATCAAATGAAATGTTCACCGAAGTTGATGACAATCAAACTTGGAACAAAATTGAGGAAATGGCGGTCCATAACTCACAATATAGTAGACCTCGCAAGGATACTAGAGGAGGAAAGCATGAAGTGGACTCCATTACTCAATTGGGTGCTCAACTTAGTGCTCACATTGATACCATCAATTTGAAGTTTGAAAAAGCTATGGCTAGACTTGAAGAAGCCTCAAAATCACCAAAGCATCATGTTAATGCCATGACGGCATCTTCATCAATTCCAAGTGGGATATGTGAGAATTGTGGAACTTTGGGACATGACCAAGGTGAATGTAGGGGAACAAATGAACAAGTGAATGCTTTCCAAGCATACAAGAGTGGTACCCCTTATTCAAACTATTACAATGAAAACACCAAATTTCATCCAAATCTCTCATACAAAAGCCAAAATGTTCAAAACCCTCAACCAACATACACCCCACTTCCCATGAGAAACCAAAATCAAAGACCCTTTTACAACGAAAACCAAGGTTACCAAAATCAAACTCCATACAATCAACAAAATGACCAAGGTTTTGATGTTCAAAAAGCGGTCCTCCAAATGCAAAAGAATCAACAAGAGTTTTTCACTCAAATGCAAAAGGATAGTCAAGCAAAGGAAATCACCATCAACAACATCCTAGCTCACACCAAAATGTTGGAAACCCAATTGACTCAACTAGCATCTTCAAGCACACAAAGACAAAAGGGGCAATTACCACCTCAAAGTAATCCCCCAAGACATGAAACGGTTAGTGCCATTCACTTGAGGAGTGGTACAAGGTATGAAGCACCGAAAAAGCAAGTTGAGGATGAAGTTGTGGAAGCTAGTGACAAAGAAGAAATTGTGCAAAACTCCAAGGATGGAGAACCATCAAAAGAAGAAATTTCATGGAAAAATGAAGACAAGGTCAAGGAGAAGGAGCCCATTGTGATTAGACTTCCTTTTCCGAGTCGTCAAGCCAAGCCCAAATTTGATGACCAACTTGGAAAATTTATGGAAATTGTGAAGAATTTGGAAGAAGTCTCAATTCCTTTCACGGAATTAATCAATCACGTGCCGGCCTATGCAAAATACATGAAAGACATCCTCACAAAGAAGAAGTCAATCCGGAAGCTTGAGACTATCGCCTTCACTAATGTGAGTAGCGCAATACTTCAAGGGAGTTCACCTCCAAAACTCAAAGATCCGGGAAGCTTCTCAATACCGTGTACCATTGGCGACACCACGATCAACAAAGCCTTATGTGATCTAGGGGCTAGTGTGAGTGTTATGCCGTACTCGGTGAGTAAAAGGTTAGGGATGAGAGAGCTTAAATGCACCAATATCACACTCCAAATGGCCAATAGATCGACGAAGAGACCATTAGGGATATGGGAAGATGTTCCCGTAAGAGTTGGGAAATTTTTCATCCCGGTGAACTTTGTCATTGTTGACATGGAAGAAGATTCCAACATTCCAATCATTCTAGGAAGACCTTTCTTACACACCGCGGGTGCGGTGATTGATGTGAAGCATGGAGAGCTCACTCTAGAAGTGGGAGATGAGAGCATAACTTTCAATATTGACAAGACCATGAGAGCTCCCCATTTGCATGAACCATGTTTTATGGTTGGTCATTATAGCCGGAAGGATGATAGAAAGAAGTCAGAATTCCAATGGAAGAAGAAAATTGAAGATGCTCCATTCAAAGAGCAAGTGAATTGTAACAAAGAGAGCTTGAAAAGCTCACCAAAGTCAAGCAATGAAGAGGATGGCCTCATTGGCCAAGACAAGAAAGTGGGAGAGTTGTCTCCATCAACTCAAGAGATCTTTAGTGATCAAGTAGATGAAGTTTGTGGTCTTTGGGATGATGAGTTTGAAGGGATTTTCAATCCCTATATTGGTAATGCTATCGATCAAGACCGACAACAAGGGCAAAGGTCTATCAAAGACATTTATCATGATAATGAACAAGCTTTTGATTAATTCTTCAAGGTGTTGAGCAACATCAACAACACCTTGGACATGCCCCCATGACATCTTACTAAGGATGAGAGTTTGGTGGAGTCCTCCATAAACCACCATTTGTAAATACTTCTAACCCCCCTAACTTGCATTTTAATTCTTACATTGCATTTTTGTCATTTTTGGATTTTTATGCTTTGATCAAGATAATTATCATTTTTGAGAGAAGTGAGGGAGGGACTAATGATTTAATTGATGTGTAGTGCTTTGGCTTAGTGTGGGGATAGCAATTGCCTAGGCTATTCATGCCTTAGTAGTGCCCCTACAATGAAGAACACGGGATTTGAAGAATGGAAAATGACAAGGGATATGCAAGTGCACGGATGGAACTGAATCTGGGTAGAAGGGGCAGAATCCGAGCGTCTTCATGGGAATCCGCTCGTCTTCAGGCAATCCGGGCATCTTTGTCAGAATCCGCCCGTCCATCTGAGCTGAGAATTTGAAATTTTGGGACTGTTGAAGAATCCGAGCGTCCTGGAGGAGAAGACGCTCGTCCTCAGAAATCCGCGCATCCTGGAAGAAAAGACGCCCGTCTTTTTGGCTGGGAAAAACAAGAAATCTCACTGTCTGAGAATCCGCCTGTCTTCAGCAGAAGACGCTCGTCCCGCAATTGATAAATCCGAGCGTCTTTACTGAAAGACGCCCGTCTTTAGGCGAGAATTCAGAACCAAAAAGAGGCAGAATCCGAGCGTCCCGAAGGAAAGACGCCGTCTTCCCTCTTATTTCAAATTTTTCGGGTATTCTAAATACCCCCTCCCACATTCATTTCTTCATTTCTTCATTCAAAACACTACCCATAAACCCCAAAACTCAAAACCCTTATCCTCTCCATCACCAAAACAAGATTTCCTCAACCACATTCAACAAAATCAAATCAAAACTTCCTTTTAACAACAATTAATCACTCCTCTTCCAACAAAAATCAAACCAAGCACCAAAATCTTCAACCTTTGAGTCGATTTTTGAAATTATAAAGGCAAAGCCTTTCATCTTAAAATCAATTTGGGTATACTTGGAAATTGAAGATTTTCACTCTTTTCTTGGTTAAATAATCAATGGCAAGGACAAAAGGAGCAACAAAGGCACCTAAGGCAAAGGCACTCTCAACAAGGCAAAAGAGTCTTCAAGCAAAGAAAGCCTCATTGGCTATGGTGGTGGCTAATTCAAACTTGGAAGTGCAACAACAACAACCTTCCTTGGAAGCAACAACATCAACAACTCCGGAAATTGCTCAACTATCGAACTATCCGGAGGTAATTTTCATTTCTAACTCCCATAGGGATACATTTGCCAAGTATGCTAGAAAATCCTTTCTATCCACCAAATTTATATGTGAAGATGCCTTGAACAAATTGGGTGTCCTTGAACAAACTAAAGCCTTCTTTGAAGCCATGAGGTTGGGAAAATTGTTTGCTACAAAAGAATTGACATACCCCTCCCTTACCTTAGAATTCTTGAGTTCTTTGAAAGTTACTAAGGTAGAGACTAGAGAAAACATCGAGTTCCGCCTTGCTAATGTGAGTAGGCGCATCACCTTTGATGAATTGGGTAAAGCATTGGGTCTTAGTGATTCACCTAGTTATTTCAAGAATCTCGGAAAGTATGACCCCGCTCCTCTTTGGGAGGCGATTTCCGGAAGGAAATTTGAGAACTATCATGCTAGTCGCGCTCTATTAGTCCACCATCCGGGCATTAGAGTGTGGCACAAGGTCATCGGGAATACTATCATTGCAAGAAAAAACACTAACCACTTTACCAAGCTCGATTGTGTTCTTCTTGAGTCGGCCTTAAATATTGGAAGGGAATTCACCAAGCCTTACAATTCTCTAAGGCTTTTGGTGGAAAGATGTCTAAATGTTGATTGTGGAAAGCAAGGCACCACCGTTATTGTAAATGGAGGTCTAGTCACTCTTTTGGCTAAGTACTTTGATCAGAATTTCAACAAGGATAGCAAGTATGTGGCGAAAAAGGGGGGTCATCTCATTGACATGGATCCCATGATTAACAAGTACAAGTGAGTCACTCATAACCCTCTTGACACCAAGTATGGGTGGCTCACCAATGAGGCTAGATATTTTACTTTGCCTTCCAAGATATGCCGTTTGAGTGTCCATCGGACCAACTACCTCCTTCCCCTCTCAAAAGAAGCCGAATACATCATCCGTCAACAAAGGGGTGAAATTGAAATGCCCTCCTCTTCCATTGTCGCACCACCCTATCCATTCAAGTATCAAGAGTTCAAACCCGAAGGTGTTAAAGCAAGCAATGACTACATGACTCTACTTATGCAAGAGATGCACAAGCAAGCTTTTAAGGATCGAGAAGATGCTTCTTAGCCCAATATCCACCCCTCCTTCACTTAGCTAGGCAAGGACTACTTGATCCTTCATATCCTTTGCCTAGTTGGGCGGATAGGGAAGTCTTCTTTCCGAGTGCATCTAGGGGTGAGACTCCGGGTGACGATGAGGTTGTCGGTGATGAGGTCGTTGATGATAGCATTGAGGAAGAAGCTAATGAAGAAGAAGAAGAGGATGATGAAGAAAGTGAGCAAGAAAGTGAAGAGGGAAGTGGTGATGAGTCCACTTCTATTGAGGAAGATGATGATAATGATGATATGGTGGAAGACTAGCAAGCTTTGGAGGCTCCTACCCTCTTGAGATTTGTCTACTTCTTTCTTTGTTTTATTTACTTTATCTTGATCATGGTTGGAGAGTCCTAGCAACATAGAGGACTAACACCTTGGCCCCATTGAGGTGTTCTTATTTCATTGTTCCCACTTTTAAAAATCCAAAATGACAAATTTAGTTTCATGCATTACATCTTGTGTGTATGAACTACCCCAACTTTAGGACATTAGAAATAATGTCTAACTCGGTTTGGGAAAGTACATGCATACGCAACGGGAGGTAATCTAAATTACGCTCTCCATCATAAACAAAAAACTCATGCATCATGTAGTATAGATTAGTGTAGCTTGCATTTAGTGTAGAATTCATGCATCATGCTTGCATGATTTCCCATCATTTTGGCCATTGAGGACAATGCCCATATTAGTGTGGGGATGGGGAATTCTAACTTAACTTTTATTCAAAAACCCAAAAAAAACCAAAAAAATTTGAAAAACCATAAAAATTTAAAAAACCAAAAACAAGTTCATTTCCTTTGTAGTGTAGTCATGTATATATTGGGTTTGTTTTATCCTTGTTCACATTGATCGACTACGCCACATCCGAGATATGAGGATATTGAAGACCGCATGGTATGATCTTTCCAATCTCCTTTTTCCTCTTTATGTTAATGACTATGTGGCTTTATTTTGATTGATGCGGTATAACAATATGAACTTAGGACTTACATTTAGTTTATATGTCATATTAAGTTGGTAGAATCATTTGCATTAGTATGTTTATATGGTAGTTGCATCATGGCATGTAGTTTGCATGTTAGAAAAATTTTGCGAAACCGTCTACTTGGGAAGCTTGACAAGTGTATATAGGCCCTAGTAGATGCTTTTTCTTCTTAAGACTTTGCTTGTTAGAATACTTGTAAAACACCCTAGGATGTGTCATGCTAGTATCCTTTGACCCATGGATTAAGGCCTAGTCAAGAGTACCTTGTGGTGTGATAACTCCTTGGCTACCGTTTATTCCAAGGTGACCCTTGAAACCATGCATCCATCCATCATCCATGTTCTACCACATTTTTATCATCAAAGGGAATGGGTACAAAAAGAAATCAATTTGAGTTCAATGAAATGAAAAGTGAAAGAAAGTTTGCAAAATGCATTAAATGAAAAGAGGAGCAAAAATAGAACTCCTAAAACTTCAAATATAAGCCACCCTCACTACATATGGGGTGACTTTGAAAATGTTCAAAAGAAATGCAAAGAAAAGTTGAAAGTTGTCAAGTGTTGAAATGCTAAAGATAAAAAAGAAATGACAAGGAAATGTTCTCAAATGTTAAATGCCACAAGAAATTGGGGGAAAAAAAAAAGCAAACTCCCAAAGTGAAACTCAAATATCCATCGATCCCTTTATCCATCGTATCCATTTTTGTGCATGGTAGAGAGGGGATGACCCTTCTTTTTGTCTAGGCAAGAGGGGGAATTCCGCGATCCTCCAGTGTTTCTAACACCATAGGGAGTCTACTCTTGAAAAAAGCATTTAACGATTGAGGACAAAGGTACCCTAGCCTGACACAACTTGGAGGTGATTTATTGGTATCCTTCTAGGCTTAGTAGTTTGAAGAAATTGCATCTATGAAGGAGTATGTACCCTTGAATTGCTTCCCTTGTAGATAATTTCAGCCACTTAGATGAGGAAAGTGGCTATTCTTTTGTAGATGCATCCATTACTTGATTTTGTGTGCTTAATGTTTGGATGTGTCGCCATTTTGGCAAGACCCACCTTGCCATGCAAGAAGGCATCCTACCTCATGGTTGTCTTGTTGTGAGTTGAAGGGGCGGAGTGAGACCCGCTAATTGTCTCATATCGGCTATGTTATTAGGTTAGTTTAAATAATGGTCCTAGTCTTTATCACCTCTTTACTCGGGACGAGCAAAGGTTCGGTTTGGGGATATTTGATGTGACCATAATTAGAGCATATTTAATCCCCAAATTAGCCTTGTTCCTATGCTTTTTAGTGCATATTTGGGTCATTTATTGTCTTTAGTTCTTTGTTTTGCATATTCTTTGAGGTTTTGTGTCCTTGGTAGGAAAGGAGTGCAAACCTTGCATTTTCATGGCAAAATGAGGCTAAATTGATTGAATTCAATGACCAAGCATCAAGGAGAGACAAGATTAGAAGGCCTTTGTACATACTATAGTAGATGGGCAATGATGAGAAATGATCCTTGCATCCCCGAGGAAATCCTCAAGGATTTTATGAAGAAAAAGGAAGAAAAGAAGAAGGAACAAGACTGCTTGACAATCCGTGCGGATTGTCTAGAAGACGCCCGTCTTCACCCCACAATCCATGCGTCTTCACCCCCAAGACGCCCGGGCAAAAGCTCTAGAAGACGCCCGTCTTCACCACCTTGACGCCCGGGCAAAAGCTGCAGAATCCGCCCGTCCCGTGCTAAAGACGCCCGGATTCCCAGACAGACCCATTTCGTCTTCTTCAAGCTTCAAGGAAGGATGTACATCTTTTTCTAGAGACCGGAGTCTCCCTAGAGACCGGAGTCTTCCAAAAGAGACCGGCGTTTCCTCAACAAGGGACTTAATCGTCATTTAAGCTCTTAGTTAACCCTAATTCATACACCTAATCCCCACTATAAATACCCCATTAGTCTAATTAGAAGAGCATGTTCTTCTTAGCAATCTTTAGAGTAGTCAATATCAATCAAATCTCTCTTTAATCTTGTAATCAACATTTAATCAAGTTTTAATACAAGTTTTATTTCCTTAATCTCTCTTTTGTTCATCCTTTATTTTGGGTAATTGAAGATTATTTTGGTTATTATTGGGAGATTGACAACCTCTCAATCAAGCATTCAAGTACTTCTTTTATTCTTTGCTTTGTTATTGGAATCATTAGTAGGTATAATTCTCTTAATCTCTCTTTAATTATTGTTAATCACTTTCATTTATTCATCATGTTTCACTTTGTTGGTATGATTGACAACCTTGCTAGCATGTTCAACATGATAATGAGTGAGTAGTTTCCTTAGCTAGGGTTAATGGGTAATTAGGGGAAACCAACATGGGGGATGATTCATGCTTAAATTAATATGCTTTCATAGTTTATTTGCTTGCTTGTTGTGATCTCAACTTATGCACATGTTATGTTTGATGAAATGTGAGCCTATGAATCCTTGCATTTTTTTACCCATCACCTATCTTTTCAATGAGACTTGTAAGACATAAACCAACTCAAGTCTCATTAGACCATGCATATTGTTGAGTAGGGAAGATTAAGTCGATTTGTAGGTGTTGTACAATCTAATCGATTCAGCGCCGGGACCCAAAATTTCCTAGGATTGTAAGATATAAACCAACTCGATCCATCACAACAATAATTGCTTGCTTATAACTTGAGAATATGTTTGTATGATCAATTCCCATGAATCCCCTATGACCCCATGACACCCTAGTGCGTTTTATCAATTGTTTACATCCCTTTTAATTCATCTTGCTTGTTGATACCCGTCGAAGTGAGTATCAAAAATAATATTTATAAATTCCAAACTACTACTAGCAAGCGGTAGTAAGGGTCGATCCGCAGGGAGGTAGGGAGATAATAGTTGCTATATATTTCAGTCTGTCGGGTAACAGTTGTGGGGGTTTTGATGTGAATAAATTCTAAAACTAATAACATAAATTAAATAAATAAATAAAAGTAGCAAAAGATGTAAACAACGATAAAAGAAATGCTAAGATGGTCGGTTCACTATAGCTGCGATGGCACAAAATCCTAGGTAACTTCGAAATACGGTCGCGAAGGATGGGGAAAACAAGTCCTCTCGATCCATGTCAAATAGTAGCTACCTCTCGGCCTATGCTACTAATCCCTAAGTCTCATTAATACTAACTCTCGTTCTTGATTAATGATTCCTAATGCAAACTAAATCACGTTATCTCTCGATCTTAGCAATTTAGTCGTTTTAATTCGTTAATTATTGTCCATTCCTATCTCTCGATCTACGGGATGGTCAAGTTTAAGCATCTATCAAGTCTCCTCTCGGTCTCATTGAAAGATAAAGCACTTAACGAAACAAATTAAACAAAGCAAAACCAGACGCGAAGTCAGTCGATCGACCAGCTACCCCAGTCGATCGACCAACCGGCTCAGTCGACCGTCTAGTTAAGCCAGTCGATCGACCAAGCCCTAATGCGAGGTCACCTATTCTATTGCCATCTACGCCATATATCCCCTACATCTTAGCGGGGTTGATTTAGCCAGACATATTAATGATAAAAACAACAATGAAATTTGCGATTAAAGCATAAGAATTCATAATTGAAATACTAAAATAATTAAAGTGCATAAAACGTAAATAATGGTTTCGGGATATCTACGCTACAATTCCTAAACTAATAAAACAATAAACAAACTGAAGAATAAGAACAAGGGTTACCGAAATTGGAACGAGCGAAGAATAGATCCGAGGGCAATGAAAACTTTATTGAGAAACTAAAGTATTTTAATGTAAACTATGCTAAACTCGAGACCTAATGTCTCTCCTCTAAAAACTGATGATTATTCTGAAAACATAGGTTAGTTATATAGGAATATCACGCACTCTTATTCCTAAACCTAAGAATACATTGGGCTTTCTAATTCTCGATCTTTTGATTTGCACATCAGCTCGCGTGGTGGTCGATCGACCATAGTACCCAGTCGATCGAGCAAAGGTGCTGTACAGAATTGCATTCTGACGATTCCTGCAGCGCGCACCGATCTTAAAACAGCTGCCATTTCTTCTCTACTTGGTCAAATCAGGCGTTCCATGCGGCGTTGGAAAGATAAGAGGATAAGCTTTCACCTCCAATTGGAATCACTCAATTATCTGCTCTAGAACTCGAGATATAGCCATCTGAACGAGGCTGCAATATCGTGAAATGCTTCTTTGCTTGTTAAACTCGTACGCACCCTTACTTTTGCTATCTTTAGGACTTGAAATGCGCACCAAGCTCATTCCTCGAGTCAATACTCCGTGTAAAATGCAATGCTAAGTACTTAGGGATGGATTTGGCTTATTTTCCACTGAAATCTTCATATTCCTACAAAATCACAAGAAAAGGAATAAATACACGAAACAAGGGAAATAGTAGCATAAACTACTCAATTGAGCTCTGAAATGCGTGTAAAATAGGGTGTAAAACATCATATAAATGACACGCATCAAACTTCCCCAAACCAAACCCTTGCTTGTCCCCAAGCAAGAACTAGACTCGATCGTAAAACCTAATGGAACGAGTTCAATCTTAGAGCGAAATGCAAACTGTCAAGCCTAAGCCAATTTAATGCAATAACCAACAATCAATTAGCAAGGTGAATCATGCAAACGAGTTATGAAGTCGTTAAAAATCCGCTGAACCATCAACTGTAGAGACTTATCAAGTTGGACTCTCACGGGTCGCTCAAATCACTCAAATAGGCACAAGGTGAATATATGTAAAGATAGAAAGAAGTAATTTTTTAACGACACTCACCTAACTACGACCTATAAGAACATGCCTGCAATCTAATATGAAAGTAATCTCTACAACCGTACATATGCATTCCAACCAAATAAATGACCATGACACATGCCGAGGTAGATATGGATATGTGAGGTAATGGGTAAGAAGAGGCAAAACATTTATGGGAATGTGGAGGTATAGGTGATCAAGCTAGTACCTAAACAAAACTATATGACAACATCCAACTTCTTGCTCAAAATCAACAATAAAATCTGGTGCTAATTATCAAGCACAAATCTCGCAACTTCCATAAAAGTCAACTCCCCAAAGAATATAGATGATAACATGGGAGTGAAAATCACCAAATCATAATAATTGAAACATGTGATTTTTTTCGAACTTTCTTTTTCTCAGGCTGCAGTCGATCGACCAAAGGAAGCAGTCGATCGACCGGATTCTACAGTAAGCACACTTTTTTTCTTTTTCGAATCAATTTTTTTCTTCTTCTTTTTTTTTTTTCCTTTTCAACTTTCTCAATTCTTTTTCCTCCTTCATTCTTTTTATCCATCATCATCTCAAAAATGAGCATATAACCAAACCACAATAAACATATTCCCGAAAACTAAGGCTACTAGCTTGACAAAGGCAGGCTGAATATAGGATGTAGTTTATGGGACAAGAAGGCAATTTGGCTTTGAGGGGCTCATGGGTAAAATGAAAAAAGGGGAACCTCTACCACATGTGTCAACAAACCACAAACCGAATGCATACAGGTATTAAGCAGATTAAGTTCATATTTATGCAAATTTATGTAACATGCCTCATAAGGAGTAATTACTCACATACTAGATAAACCGGTCATGAATGCCACCAGTTGTAAGCTCTAATAACTCAGAATATAT
This sequence comes from Silene latifolia, assembly GCF_048544455.1. Classification (NCBI taxonomy): domain Eukaryota; kingdom Viridiplantae; phylum Streptophyta; class Magnoliopsida; order Caryophyllales; family Caryophyllaceae; genus Silene; species Silene latifolia. The sequence continues at coordinate 13,549,409 of NC_133538.1, read as the reverse complement.
AAGTAGCTTGCCAAATTTCTAAGTCAAGTCTCAAGTTCAGCAAGATATTAACGAAAACTCGTAGATATGCACTTATGATTCTACTAATAACATGTCAATTAAGCAAGGGTTAGGCATATACAAGTGCAAATGCAATGTCATTATAGAAATACTACCGTTCCGACTCAACTTATATGCTAAAATAAACATGCATTTTTTGAAATTTTGAAATTTTTCAATTTTTTTTTGAATTTTGATATATATATAAAGAAATAAACAACAATGCAAGACAAAATGTAAACGTGAATGCAAGCAAATGAAATGCAACGCAAAACCCTTAACTTCCCCAAACCAAATCGCACAATGTCCCCATTGTGCAAAATCATGTATAAAGAAGCAAAAGGAAATGGGATTTTGCATAATAAAAACTAAAATTGACATAAAGAAGGACTCAGAAACTCACAAGACTTTAAGTTGAAGAAAAGGAAACCTCCTCAAACCGGCGTGAGCTAGGAGGTTTTGAGAGCAAAGCAGATGCTACTAATAGGTACTGAAAAGACAAACAATACCATGCGTAAAACGAGAAAACAATGTTGAAGCGCAAAATTATGTGCAAGAATAAGAAAAAAGAAGAAATCGTAAATTGCGGAGAATAAAGTGAAGGGAATACTCCTTGACTCCGCAAATCGACCAAACACAGCAGGGGAATGATCAAAACAAGTGCACAAGCGACTACAGGCGGTCGATCGACCACATCACCCGATCGATCGACCAAGGTGAACAGAACGAAGCTCCGGATTTCGCAGCTCGATCGATCGACCATACTGACCAGTCGATCGACTGAGAAACCTGCTGTAACTTTCTGATTTCTTTGAATTAGCTCAATAACGTGAGCTAATATGGTCCATATACCTGCAAAAACACATAATAACGCGCCCAAAAATTGCGCAAAACCCAAAGTGTGATCTAAAGGTCTTAAAATCCTAAACAAACTTATTAAAGCGAAGTCTCGCGCACACGAAAAATGATAAATAGTCTAAAAGCAATAAATTGTCTTAAAAAGGTCTAAGAAACGAATCAACGAAAACTGCGGAAAATCTCCGACCAAGGCTTCTGTCTACATGAAGTAGCTTTCGCAGTGCTCATCTCAGAAGCTGGACTCCACTCTACCCCGACTGGGATACTCAATGGATCATCTCTAGCATCTTCCCAAGCATGGCCATCATCTTCTAGCTCCTCACAATCAAGATCCGACTCCGAAATTTTGACTGGCTCCTTCTTCTTGGGCTCCTCATCTGGCTCCTCGTCAGTTGCATAGCTCAGACATCCCAAACCGCCTCTCTGAACAATGGGTTCCTTCACAGCTGGAGCAACCAGCGGTTCTTCCTTCCCCAAACCGGTTCCTGCAATATTCAAAACAGAAGAATCTTCCTCCAATTTGCTCCCAATCTGGGGCGGAGGTGTCATGACAGGAATAGGTACAGGTAAGGAAGTGGGAATTTCAGAAAGCTTAAAATAAGATTTCTTTTCAGAAATCATATTACAGGTCATGGGCCACATGGGGTCTTTCTTCCTAGGGGACTGGGCAAACATAATAGAGTGCTTCCCCACCTTAAATCTCAAAGTTCTTTTCCCTACATCAATTATTGCAACAGCAGTGTGCAAAAACGGTCTTCCCAAAATAATTGGGGTGTTGACATCTTCAGGAATATCCAAAACAAAAAGTCAACAGGAAAAAAGAACTTTTCAATTTGAACAGGCACATTCTCTAAGACCCCTACCGGCCGAATCTTAACGGTCACCATTTGCACGATCATGTCGAATAAGTGAATCTAGTTAATTTCAACTTCTTAGCCGGACTCAAAGGCATAACACCGACACTAGCCCCTAAATCACATAATCCCTTCTCGATTGAGAAGGTACCAATATTGCGAGGGGAGAGAAACTACCGGGTCGAGACGGTTTATGAGTAGCAATGTGAGTTAAGTACGAACTAGACTCTTCAGTTAAATGCACTGACTCCACAACATTCAAAGACCTCTTCTTAGCTAGCAATTGTCTCATAAACTTCATATATGCAGGTATTTGATTAACTAGCTCTAAGAAAGGAATTTGCACGTTAAGACTACGCACGACATCTTTAAATTTATCGAATTTTACCTCATCTTTGGTCGGCACTAGTCTTTCTGGATAAGGGGTGTCGAAGTAGCTTTGCCCTCTCCTCTAGGTCTCTCACACCGGCATCAGTGGGGTTAGGCTGAAAATCCACTACTTTCTCCTTGTTATAGCTTGACCCTTCTTCAGACCGTCTCAGATATGAACCGTTAATCGACATCGGGTTATACTTGAACCGGGATCGACCCATCAAAGCACTCGGGTCTTGCCTCAATAATTTCGGAGTCGTCGTCTCATCCCGAAACAAGAAATCCCTCAAGTTATCGGCATTGGAGGATGAATTGGCTCATCATCGAAGAAGATCATCGATCGATCGACCGGTGTGGTGGTCGATCGATCGACTTCTTCTTTTCCGAATGAACAGAAAGATCGAAGCGCGCCACCGAGGATCGCGGAATGGTCGATCGACTAGGTGATACGGTCAATCGACCGAATCTAATCTTGTCCGTCTTTTTTCGCTCTTTTTCTTCTTTCCTTTTTCAAGACTTTCTTAGGTCCATCAAGAGCGGACCGCTCCTCGGCGTCATTGCATGTACGGTCTCAATACACTGATTCGAGAGTGGAATTGACTCGGTATCTCAGCTGCATTCTTGTCTAATGTAGCAATTTGAGATATCACCTTCGTGATTAAGGCCTGATTCGCCGCATTGCTTTTTTCGTACCTCCACCATAAGCAAAGTGCACTAGACTCGTCAACTCTACAACTTCGTTTTTCAACACTTGCTGTGACGGAGTGGAAGGTGGTGGGGCTTCATGAGGAGGCACATATGGTTGATTCGGTGGAGTAGGAGCGTAATTATATGAATTCTCGAGCTGAAGTTGATGAAAAGCAAACATCTTCTCATTAGGGTGCCTGCATGCCTCAGATGTGTGTCCCGTTCCGCCGCATCTCCCACAAAACGGCACCTGCTGCTCATTAGAATGGAACATGGGTGCACCCTTCTGAAGTACTGCAAATAAACAACACTAAAGAAGAAGATAAGAACTGCCTCAAGGTATTTAGTCTTCCCTTGAGGCGAAAAACAGACTAAAATGAAAAACAACTAAAACTAGCGCTGCCTCCCCGGCAACGGCGCCAAAATTTGATACCTTTCGAAGTGAGTATCAAAAATAATATTTATAAATTCCAAACTACTACTAGCAAGCGGTAGTAAGGGTCGATCCGCAGGGAGGTAGGGAGATAATAGTTGCTATATATTTCAGTCTGTCGGGTAACAGTTGTGGGGGTTTTGATGTGAATAAATTCTAAAACTAATAACATAAATTAAATAAATAAATAAAAGTAGCAAAAGATGTAAACAACGATAAAAGAAATGCTAAGATGGTCGGTTCACTATAGCTGCGATGGCACAAAATCCTAGGTAACTTCGAAATACGGTCGCGAAGGATGGGGAAAACAAGTCCTCTCGATCCATGTCAAATAGTAGCTACCTCTCGGCCTATGCTACTAATCCCTAAGTCTCATTAATACTAACTCTCGTTCTTGATTAATGATTCCTAATGCAAACTAAATCACGTTATCTCTCGATCTTAGCAATTTAGTCGTTTTAATTCGTTAATTATTGTCCATTCCTATATCTCGATCTACGGGATGGTCAAGTTTAAGCATCTATCAAGTCTCCTCTCGGTCTCATTGAAAGATAAAGCACTTAACGAAACAAATTAAACAAAGCAAAACCAGACGCGAAGTCAGTCGATCGACCAGCTACCCCAGTCGATCGACCAACCGGCTCAGTCGACCGTCTAGTTAAGCCAGTCGATCGACCAAGCCCTAATGCGAGGTCACCTATTCTATTGCCATCTACGCCATAGATCCCCTACATCTTGGAGGGGTTGATTTAGCCAGACATATTAATGATAAAAATAACAATGAAATTTGCGATTAAAGCATAAGAATTCATAATTGAAATACTAAAATAATTAAAGTGCATAAACGTAAATAAAGGTTTCGGGATATCTACGCTACAATTCCTAAACTAATAAAACAATAAACAAACTGAAGAATAAGAACAAGGGTTACCGAAATTGGAACGAGCGAAGAATAGATCCGAGGGCAATGAAAACTTTATTGAGAAACTAAAGTATTTTAATGTAAACTATGCTAAACTCGAGACCTAATGTCTCTCCTCTAAAAACTGATGATTATTCTGAAAACATAGGTTAGTTATATAGGAATATCACGCACTCTTATTCCTAAACCTAAGAATACATTGGGCTTTCTAATTCTCGATCTTTTGATTTGCGCATCAGCTCGCGTGGTGGTCGATCGACCATAGTACCCAGTCGATCGACCAAAGGTGCTGTACAGAATTGCATTCTGACGATTCCTGCAGCGCGCACCGATCTTAAAACAGCTGCCATTTCTTCGCTACTTGGTCAAATCAGACGTTCTACGCGGCGTTGGAAAGCTAAGAGGATAGGCTTTCACCTCCAATTGGAATAACTCAATTAGCTGCTCTAGAACTCGATATATAGCCATCTGAACAAGGCTGGAATATCGGGAAATGCTTCTTTGCTTGTTAAACTCGTATGCATCCTTGCTTTTGCTATCTTTAGGCCTTGAAATGCGCACCAATCTCATTCCTCGAGTCAATACTCCGTGTAAAATGCAATGCTAAGTACTTAGGGACGGATTTGGCTTATTTTCCACTGAAATCTTCATATTCCTACAAAATCACAAGAAAAGGAAGAAATACACGAAACAAGGGAAATAGTAGCATAAACTACTCAATTGAGCTCTGAAATGCGTGTAAAATAGAGTATAAAACATCATATAAATGACACGCATCACTTGTTTACTTTCATTGCTTTTTTTTAGTTTAGTGATCTTCTACATCAAACCCCAATTGTGACACCCATAAGACACCACTAGTTGCAATAGAAATCTCATCTCAATTCCCGTCCCTTGGGATCCGACCTTTACTTGCCTCTTTACTAATTGTATAGTTGTTTGTGAAGTTATAAATTATGTTTTGGTCTAGGTGCTCCTAAAGACAAGTAACCGAAAAACATAGTAATACCGACCAGCTACTCATCGGCGTCGTCGTCGTCATCGTCGTTGTCCACCACCGTGAACTCCGGATCAACCTCCTTCTCTCTCCTCCTCCGCTCCTCAGCTCGAGCTCTCTCCACTGCCACCTCTGAGTCCTCGTCCTCGTCCTCCTCAGCAGACTTCGGGTACCCCTCAGCTGGGTACTGGAAAAAGGAAGGGTGTGGCCAACCCTCTGGGATCGGACGGTGTCGCCTCAAGTGGTACTCGTACAGAGGGTGTATGGTAAGAGCTAAGTCCCTCTCCATACGAGACTGTCGCTCTGCAATCTCAAGCAACAAACCGTCACGGCACCTTTGGTCCATGACCGCGGACGCCACAAAGGGCGGAGGTGGTACGAAAGTAGCCGGTAGGACCGGCTGTGCCTGTGTCTGGTCGGTGGGAGTGGGAGTAGGAGTGGGAGTAGTGGTCGGGATGGGAATAGTCGTGGAAGGCTGGGTACTCCCTAAAGGTGTGGACCCCTCTCCAGTCTCAACTCTACGCCGCTTCTTGGCGGCGGGTACAGTGGGAGGTCGTCGGAGTGGAAGGTGGAAACCAGATGGAGGTGGCAGTCGGGCACCCCTAGCAACAGTAGGCAAGGGGTCTAGACGGGGGAGAGTGTCACAAGGTAAGTCCACAGACAAGGAACCGTCTATCTTCCATGTCCGGTAGTCTGGGGTCAGCCAATGCTGAGAAAGAATGGCATCCAGACCCAGTAACCTTTCTCCCTCGAGGTACTGTAAGTCACGAGGCCAGACGGGGCAGAGGGAACGGGCAAGAATGGTGGCTATGCCACCGCAAGCAATAGATCCCGTCTCCTTCAGCCCTTGGGTCTGAAAGTACTAGGCGGTCAAGTAAGCTATGTTGAGGGTAAAAAGACCCTCACAGTCAACGTTCAGGTAACCGCCCAGGATGGAGAGCTCGGTGTTTGTGATGTTGTTCGGCTCCTTTCGGCCGAAGATGGTGCTCGCCATCATCCTAAGAGAATAACGGGCAAGGGGAAGGTGGACCTGGACGAGCTTTCGCTCGGTAAAAGTGGTCTGGGCCAGGGTCCGCCAAAGCTGACGAATGACCCTCCTAGGGGCGGTAGTGTCGCCCGTAGAGGAGAGGCCAAGTCTCCAACCAAACTCCTCTAAAGTCATCTGAAAAGTCCAGTTAAACAACCGGAAAGACACTGAAGAACTAGCGGGGTCAGCATCGTATGCCCCTGAGGAGAAGGTGAAGGAGCTGAGGAAACTCAAGACTCAGCTCCAGAAAGGTACGACCGCTCATAGTAATGAGGCCAGTCATCCCCAAGCCCCGTAAAATCTCACAAACCAGCTCGTAAAGACCGAGTATCTCAAGTGCCGGTTTATCTAAAAACTGGGAAGGTACAAACTCGCAGCCTAGGAGGTGATAAAACTTCTTACGATATAAGGCGTTAACAAAAATTACCTGCGGGTAGTCTGAGTGAGAGTCGAGGGAAGTGTCCCCTCGAACAGTAACCGTGCCAGAAGTAGAAGGACCAGCTGAAGTAGAAGGTATAGCAGAAGTAGAGGTAGCAGGAGCTGATGTAGAACGGTAACGTCCACGACCTCGGCCCCGGCCCCTAGAACCCAAAGTAGAAGCCCGCTCAGTGACGGTGCGAGGGACTAGGGCCGCTCTAAAGGCAGCTGCAACTGCCGGCGAGTCCGCCACAGGTGTGAAAACGACGGCTGGAGTAGAAGTAGTGGCTGATGTGGCCACCACTGACGAAGAAAGGGTAGCAGTGGTGGTGGCCGTAACGGAAGTGGCAGCCGAAACCGAGCTAGCTGGGGTAAAAACCGTACCTGCAGCTGAAACTAGGAAAACAGGGGCTGCGGTACTAACTAAAGCGGAGGCGGTGGTAGCAGCAGGGACCACCGTCTTAGTCAAGGATGGACTAGAAGACGAGCTAGTGGAGGGTAGAGAGCTAGAATCCATCCTGTATACAAAAGGGCAGGGGACATGATAAGATAACAGTGGCTAAACAGCAGGAAAACCAGTATGATAACAGCATGATAAACCCCAACCAGTCGAAAAATTCGACTACAGCCCTAAAAATCCCAATATTCCTCAAAATTTTCGAAAGAGAGCATGTAAACGGCGATAGGGGCGGGATAGCAGGTATTGACAACAGTAATTAAACAACAACTGAGGCGAATTAAGCATGAAATCATGAAGACTCAGTATGACAGTCGAAAACCCAGTATGACAGTCGAAAATTTCGACTTGAAATCACCCTTATCGCAAATTTTACGTAAAATTCGAATTACTCATGCAATAGACATTGAGGAATGGAGATAGATCATCAAGTAAAATAAAGGAGGTTAAGCAATGACAGTTAAAGTGCAATGAGGATGGAGAAATCACTTACTTGATGAGAAAAGACCTACAAAGTGCAATTAATCTTCAATTAACAAGCAAAAAAAAGGCGATTTTTCGATCAAAAACCGCGAACCCTAAACCCGCTATAAAACCGTGTAAACTAGCACAAATAAGGGGGAGAACAAGGGGCTTTGAACGATTAATTAGCAAGCAACAATTTGTAGGTGACGGATTTGGTATTAGAGCAAGAAAAATGGGGATTTGGGGATGTTTTGATCGCAATTAGGGAGAGGGTGACGAAAAATTGGGGAAAAATGAATTGGGAATCAAAAAGTAAAGAGTTAAAGGAGAAACTCCCTGCGTCCTTTCCCAATCTACTCGATCGAGTGGTTTAGAACTACTCGATCGAGCACTATGATGATCCATTCACTCGATCGAGTAGAAATCCACTCGATAGAGAACTCCCCATAAGTGCTTTACTCGATCGACTGAACAGGAACTACGTACTCGATCGTCCACATTTCACTCGATCGAGTACAAAAAGTACTCGATCGGGCTCTTTTCTCGCGTAAGCTCTTTAATTTCGTCTTTCTTCCTTTGAACTTGCGTAAAAATTCCCCAAACCTGCATAAAAGCACGTGCAAAGATATCCCAAAATACCAAATACGCATAGTAACAGTCTATAGTCTTAAATCTATGCTAAAAACTGTCTAAAAACCTAATTGTCCTAATTAAAAGCAATAAAAGAAATTCAACGGAAAATTCAATAATTGTTTTTACAAGGTGTTACACGGGGCATTTCCCCGCTCACTTCCCAATGCAATTCAGTAGCCCCTTGGAGGGCTCATGACTGGAGGACGTCATCTCAGCAACATTGATTGTCCTCTTCAGCTTCCATGAGCTTGAATTTGAATCATTTAATTCAGTAGGAGGGGAATAGTTCACATCCACATATGCACGAAATTTCCTCATCCTTGCTCCTTTATCATCGGCTTTAGCATCGTCATTCCCAATTTGATTGACCTTATTTGCACAATGCCCTTTGACAGCTCCTTCATTGCTTTCATCTTTACCTGCAGCAAGGAAAACAGACGAACTTTCCTCCTTTTTTGCTCTCAACCTGAGGCGGAGGGGTAACAATAGCAGCACAATACTCCAAATTTTCATCTGGAGTGTCAGTAATAGGGTCAATAGAAGAGAGGGCATTGCAAGGCTGAGCTTGTATATGGGCCCTCCGGAACTTAGACTGATGGAATATCAGCTCCTCGTCCCCCACCTGAAAGGTCAAAGTTTTCCCCCCGACGTCTATAACTGCACGGGCAGCAGACAAAAATGGTCTCCCTAAAATAATAGGGGTGTGTGCATCTTCGAGGATGTCTAAGACAACGAAATCAACGGGAATAAAGAACCTCCCGATCTTATTATGTACGTCTTCTATTACACCTAGTGGCCGTGATATACTACGGTCGGCCATCTGGACAGTCATGTTGGTGCAATTAAACTTTGTCAAACCAAGTCTCTTAGCCAGAGATAATGGTAAGACACTCACGCTAGCGCCAAGATCGCATAGCGCGTTATCAATCAAATGGGTACCGATATGACACGAAATTGAGAAACTACCCGGATCTGACTGTTTTGGAGGTAACTTATTTTGAACTAGGGCCGTCCCTACCTCAGTCAAAGCTACTGTCTCATTATCACTAATATTCCTCTTACGTGTTAAAATTTCTTTCATAAACTTAAGGTAAGAGGGTACCTGTGTCAGCAGTTCGGCGAATGGTACAGTGACCTGCAAGCTTCTCAAGATTTCGGCAAATTTGCCAAATTGTTGGTTAGCTTTAGTATTTTGTAGACGCCTCGGGAAGGGAATCGTGATGGGTATCTCGAGTCCCTTGTTTCTCTCTTCCAATGTGTCAGCCGGAGCAAGCTCTGTATTCTTTGGACGCTTCTTTCCTCTTGAACGAGGTCTTTCCGGTGATTTATCGCTTAATCGAGCACTAGCAGACTCTCGATCAAGGTGCCCGTCATCCAAACTACTCGATCGACCAAAAATCCCATTCGATCGAGTAGTTTTTTCAGCAACATCACTCGATCGAGTGGAATTTTCACTCGATCGAACAACTTCATTTTCCTGTTTACTCGATCGAGTAGAAAATCCACTCGATTGAGTACTTTCTTCATCAATTCTACTCGATCGACCTCCAGAAACCAGTCGATCGAGTATTTTCTTAGCCGTCAGCTCATTTCCGTCGACAGAACACTGTTCATCATCAGTTATAGCCTTCCTCGGGTCTGATTTTAACACTTCCGGTCCCTCATATGAACGATCGCTTCTCAAATTGATTAAATTTACCGTCTCATGTGGATTTTTCTCAGTTTGAGACGGTAATTGACCCTGCTTTCTTGTGGATTGATTCGTGGCTAATTGGGCAACTTGAGTTTCAAGTGCCTTAATGGATGCATCTTTCTGTTGATCACTCAGCTGCCACTGCTTTGTAAAGGACTGCAACATAGACTTAAGCTCACCTATTTCACTCACCCCATCGGAAGATGATGCATCGTGATTGAGAGGAGGGAAGGAAGGAGGCTTCTGAAAGCCTTGTTGATTCTTATGTGGAGGAACATACGGCTGCTGCTGGTGCGGAGGAGGGGTAGGATTGAGCACATTTTGACTAGTCCACCTCAAATTGGGATGGACTGCCCCTTGGTTGTTGTAATAGGAACCCCCTCCTTACATGTGACGGTCTCCCCTCTTGTAAGAACATGGACCGTCTGAGGCTCCTCAGCAGCATGTAACTCCAACTTGTCAAATCTAGCATTCATGGCTTCCAGCTGAGCCACAACCTGCTTATCGACTGCATGAACTGTTTTTATACTATCCCTCGGGTTTCCATACTCAGCACTGTGATTCGCCATCTCTTCAATAAGGGCCCATCCCTTATCATCATCGGTATTTTCCTGGAATCTCCCACTAGATGACGCATCAAGTATGGCTCTGTGGTCATCATACAGCCCATTGTAGAACTGGTTAGCTATAAACCATGGGTCAAAACCGTGGTGAGGAATATACCTCACCAATTTCTTGAATCGGGACCACGCCTCATATATAGTCTCATCGGGAGCCTGCTTGAAACTGGTAATCTTGGCCCTCAGCAGATTGGTGCGCTGTGGAGGGAAATATCTCTTGTAAAAGGCAAGAGCAAGAGACTTCCAATCTGTAACCCCTGTAGCTGTGCGGTCCAAGTCAGTTAGCCACTCCCTAGCTGAGTCGGTCAAAGAAAAAGGAAATAAGACCTCCTTAATCTTGTCTTGATTTACCCCCTTAGTGGCGGGGATAGTAGAACAATAGTCTGTAAAGACCTCCATGTGCTTCCTCGGGTCTTCACCTGCCACACCTCTATAAAGATTTCTCTCCACCAGATTGATGTAGGAAGGACGGATGTCGAATGTATTCCCATCCTCAGTCTGGAGATTGAAACCCTTTGGAATTGAGCTTGCTTTAAGCACCGAATGACTAGAAAGTTTTGGTATCTTTACTTGTTGATCGACAGAAATAGGAATGTCTTCTGCGAAAAGAGAATGATCTAGCTCTGGCTCGAAAGTACTCAAATCTTCCTTTCATGATTTTCTCTGCAGACGGAGTCTATGCCTGAACAATCTCTCCGGGTTCGAATTAGTGAAACTAACTCAAACCCTGTCTCGACACGGGGCATAAACAACACCGAAAGAAAATAAATAAGAAGCGCCTCAAGGAATAAAAATTTCGAGACGGATAAAATAAACGAAACAAAGACAAGTTAGGGCAATTGCCTCCCCGCAACGGCGCCAAAATTTCATACGTACGTCGTGTACCTATCAAAAATAAACTAACTAAACTAACTATATAGCTAGGGAAGTCGGTCGATCTCCTCGGGAGGCAAGATATCGTAGAAGTCCGTCTATTTGGTCACAAATGGGGGGGGGGGTGTTTGAATTGTTTTCTAAACTACAAAGTTTAAAGGAAGAGAAGTAGAGACAAGAGCAGTAAGGGCAGAAAATAGGATTAAACTATCAGATTGAGAAGGGACATGTCGGGAATTCGGTTCACTACGGTAGTCCAGTGACTCATTTGTAAACAACTCGATTTTAATTAATGCAAGACGGATGTGGAAAGGTCCTTTCGGTCCACTTTCTATCCTAAAATACCACTAACTTAACTTTCATTCTCGTCAGGGTAGTCTACTGTTCATAGCAGGCCTATTTAGTCCAATCTTTCGATCTAGGATTAATTTTAGCCAGATTAAAGAGATGACTCAGAAGCGTGCACTCAACTAAGTCGATAAATACAATTAAATTGCTATGGTGACAGAATCTCACAATTAATTCATCTATTTCATTTACTACATCGTCACATTCCTACCGTAGATCCCCTAATCCCAACATGCAAGATGTTTAGCTACTCATATCGCTATTAATATCAAAACTAATAACAAATGACGAATTAACAATAAACATGATGAAATAAATAATAAAGTGCATAAAAGTAAATTAGGGCAAAAGAATAAATGAAGTAAACAAGGAATTAAAGCAAACAAACGATTGATTATTATTAAGAGAAGAGAAAGGAATTACAATCGTGCAAATACGGCGTAAAGAACAATCGAATCCGAGCAAAATAAATCCCAAAGTAAAGTTACAGTGAAGAAGAATAAGTAACGCAGTAAAGTTTGATAGATGAAAATTAGATAATGAATCGATTAGATTCCTCATGACCTAGTAACGTAAAGCTTAAATAGAAATAAACTAAGTCCAACAAATAAAACACACTCACGGGCTAATTAAAGCCCACGCCCAAAGAAACCACTCGATCGAGTGGAATAAAACCACTCGATCGAACAGAACTCAGCATAATCTACTCGATCGAGTAACTTCCTTTTCAGCAACTTTGGATCGAGTAGAAAACTACTCGATTGACCAACTGGGGACGTAAAAACCACTCGATCGAGTGGTAAAACTGCTCGATCGAGTCTTCTGTCTTTGATTCAGCTCAAGTCCATGCCCGACTGCCTCGTAATCCGTGCCTTCACGCTTCCCAATGCAGTATCTCACTCTGGAAAATCCCGTCTCCTCTAAATGCATGCAAAAAGGACGAAAAAGGGTACGATTCCACTACTTTCGCGTTCATTTCTACAAAACGGACAAAACGAACCAAAGTAGCCAATTCGGGGCAAAATACTATACAAACAGTATAAAAATGCATAGAAATACGTGCTGAAATAGGCTAAAAAGACTATACATTAGGCACGTATTAATGTACCCTTCAATTTTTTCATTTTCTATCATATACCCCTCATTTTCTCATTTTCTACCATATACCCTTATACTTAGTTAGTTATTCTAAATCATGACCCAAGTTAATTTTACGTCTAACTTCCTGTTAATGTAATGACATGGACTGATGAGTTGGATTTATTTTCCCTATTTTTTTTTTACTAAACTATGCATTTAACTTCATCTCCTTCCTACTTCAATCTATCTCCCTCTCTCCTATCTGCACCTTTTTAAAAATCAACCCACTGCTAAGCTGCTTTCATCATAAAGACAATTTATTTGGGTTCCTTAAATTTATGTTCCAGAATATCAAGTGGGTATTAAGTTATTAACCAACCATTAGAATTAGAATTTGCTTTCTTTAAAATGTAGCTTATACTGGGTACTAACCAACCCTCTGCTCAAACATACTAACTCCATGCTTTTCAATTTTCATCCACTAATAACATTGATTCATTTGATAAATATACAGCTAAAAGTGTATGCCACTAGTTCCAACTTCGTCTATCAACTAAAACTCATCCTCTCCAACTTGGGAATTGTTGACTTAGACTAAGCTAATATGTAATCACCTGTAATAATATTCTACTTCTCCACCCTTCGAATCCAAATATGACTCTATAGTTTTAACCTTTAGCATAGTATATGTTGATTATTCAATTCCGAAAGAGGCAATGAAAAGGAACAATATGAATGGAAATTACAGGGCACAAAGTCGTCTTTAGTACACCGTAACAAAATTGAACAAATTGAAAGAATTAAAAACATTAGCATACTGCATACATATTGAAACTTTAGAGGAAATGATCATATATGAGTTAAAGCAAGCAACTTATTTAGGGTGAAGATCATTCAACAATTGAAATAAAGAGGATGAAGATGAATACTGGATTGATTGATCATCCATCTTAAATTTGAGTTTACAAGGGTTTGATTGATGAGGTGTGTTTGAAAAAAGAAGGGTGGATACTGGGTTGTATGCTTCATCCAAAAAATGGTCTTGTCATTATTTAGGAAATATCTAGTCACCATCTTTGTCAATAACTTAACAGAAAATTTGACAGAATATAAAGTTTAGGTCACGTTTTATACTAGTAGGCTAAGTACATGGATATTATAGATGATTTACACAAAAGAGGGGTATATGATAGAAAATGAAAAAACCCAAAAAAGTATAGATTTGCTTCAGGTCCAGAACCCTTATCTTCAAATTTTATTTCATCTTTATTTGCAGATTAGCTTAGTCAGGATTTTTAGTTAGAGGGAAATTAAATTTGAGAGGGTAATCGAATAATGCATTAAGATGAACTAAAAAGATCGAATTTTTATCTGTTCCCGTGGCTCCGCCACTTTAATGGAATATTACAGTCACATGGGAATATATTATGGAGTAACAACTAATCTCTAATCTCATGCACAGCTTGACACATGCTCTCCTCCTCCGTCGTCAGTCGGGGATCCATAAAATATTTTTTACGGGGTCCTTTTATAGTGCTTTGCGGACAGGAAATAACTTTGGAAATTTCGTGACTAGTTTTTTTTTTCAAGTCTAAAATGGCCGAAACTGAACCCTCTTACTACTAATGACGAAGTATAGGCCGAACAAATAAGTTAATTAACACACCTAAAAGATCTGCTAAGTTTTTTCTTCGCATAAGTTTTTGGTATAATATAATATTGATACCTATGTTACTCGACAATTTAAAGTTGAAAAAAAAAAGAACGAAAAGGGTCCACTAAATAAGGACAAGTTAAGTCGTTTGGATGTCCACTGTCAAAGATTGGAAGACATGATCTGTTATGCTTGTTCGGGAGGGTATATGTTGTTTACTATAGATATCGAGAAGGTGGTCTATTCTTATGAAAGCTCGGTGAAGCTGTTGATCATGCTTGATGATATTAGGGAGATGTTTAGATATGAATGGTTAAATATATCCATACTTCAACTTTGGGGAAGGTATCTTTTTTCCCATAATTCAATACGGCTTCCTTACAAATGTGTGTATATCAACATTTATATACTTATTATGAATTTTATACTCATAATATTATTGTAGCTTCTTGTATGACTATGGGACTCAACTTGGAGTGACAAAAAAAACTAGTTGGATTTTTGTGCCCCGATAGACTTTGCACATATATGCATTCCGAGGTTGAGACGGAGAGATACTTAACAGAGGCTTTAAAAGATCAACAAGATAAGAGATATGTGATGAGTGCTTTTTATGAGGCGTGAGTATTACAATTTTCTTTTTTTTCCTGCATTTCATCACTTAGCTCACCTAATTATTTTATTTATAAGTTTTGTTTTTTTATATAGCTCGCACTGGATGTTGGTTGTATTTTGTCTTGGAGATAATATTGCATATATTTTTGACTCGGATAAGGCGTCAAAGAAGTCATGCCAGATAAAAAGTTGCTTAACATGGTAAGTTCAATCGACTAGCTAACAACATTAAATTATAGTTATTCATGTATGAATGATCGATAATATGATTACTTTTCATGTATTCAATTTCAGGTCTTGGAAAAGGTATTCTTTTAGGGCTGGAACGCGTGATATGTCAAAAAAAAATGAACTCCAAATAAAAATGATTGAGGTATATTGCTGTTTTCCTTAGAAATTCAATTACGCCGAGTATAGCTGCCTTTGGTATGAACTCTGCCTTGAGCTGCCTTTAGTATGAACTCTTGTGGGAAATAATCTGTATACTTCCCTTAAAATTGAAAGATTATAACGAATTTAATTAAGACGATCACTAGTCATAAATAAAATACATAAACAAAATAAAGGATTCAGAAATAACCTTCGGTCCTAGCAAATATGGCCTAAGAACAATATCAAAGTAGATATTCGCCTATCAGTTGCACCCAAGACGATATGATATATACCCTTCTGATTATGCTAGAATCGATCTAAAATTTTCTGTAAAATTATGTTGTTTTTGTGTTTTTCTGATGAGAGAGATGAGGCTAGGTTAAAAAGGAATTAGGGTAGAATAATGATCTCCCTTTCCTTCTTATTCTCACCGAAATATGGGAGTCAATTAGGAAGATATAATCTTCCCTAATTTCGGCCCATATAACCGAAATAAGGAGTGTAATCTCCTTATTTTTGGTTATTCCAAAAATGTATAAAATGTGTTAAATTGTCATCTAGTGAGGATCAAACCCATGACCTCTTGGTTTGTGTACCCTCACTATTACCACTATGACACATTCATCTTGTTGATATTAAATATAACTGATTACATTTAATTACGAATTAACAGATTAATTCGTCCAAGCTAACATTACATACATTTAATTAAATATAACTTATTATATTCAATTTACGAATTGACAGTTAATTCGTCTCAACTAATATTATTTAATCTTCATTAAATAATTGTCTCATCAACACATTGACTAACTGTTTAGTCATATTAGGCATCAATGTGATTATATTTCTATAACCACATTTCTCAAACACATCCTATAGGTGTGACCTTTAGGAACCAGTTGATCACCGCCATCTGTATGATAATAACGTCAAACTTTCTAGCAAGCCAACCGTTATTAGGTAAACGTTAATCAAGTGATTAAATATACGAAGTATACCCTTGTGAACTCAGTAAAATATTTACAAATGTTATCACACTAATTTGTGGAGGACACAAGCTCCAACAAACTCCCACTTGTCCTCACAAGTGTATGTGCGATAACCGATTCTCATATCCTAAAATTTCTCCCACTCAATGTAAAACAATTTGCAAATCCGCATTCACAAAGGTCGTATTTTACAAGCGATCAATATCAAGAGTGGTTTCCCCGACTAGAGAGTAACTTAAGTGATAAACGAATCAACATTCGAGCATGGCCATGCATTTCGATTTACAACTCCTCGAGTGGCCCCGAGAAATAACTATACCGATAAGGGTTGGATATTTTCTTCAAATCGAATCCCGCAAATGTAAGCACGTATGAAATGACCAGAAAAACTACTTAGCCTCCGATTCACGGAGACCATGAGAAAGAAACCAAAGTCACCCAAAAGCGCCTTAATCTCAAGAGACAAGTCGATAGTCAAAAGAATCGACTCTAGGAATACAATGGATGTCCTATCCACGACCTGGCACCGAATGTTTTTAAACATTTAGGACTCCATTACGTTGTCACAAAAAGTTGTCCTACGAGGTATCGTTATAATCTCGCATCTGTGATCGATCAGTCAACCGTTTGACTTATGGCTCGTTGAACCCACCATCAATCGACTGCACAATATAATAGCCGGAGTTATCAGCTCACATTGGCGATTACGGACCAAAACAAATATAATGTAATTCAGTTCACTTTGTGGCGTTCAATGTTGTCAGTACAATCCACATGAAAAACAAAATATTATAAATAAAACGATGAAGTTATAAATAGTATATGAAAAAGATAATATATCAAATCCATAATCAAGTACTACAACTCAGGAACACATTTAATTCCCATGGAATTAACATGCCCTACATGCTTATCATAATTCAACGGTTTAGTGAGAGGATCCGCGATGTTATCATCCATCGCAATCTTGTCTATCACTATCTCCTCTTGCTCCACATAATCACGGATCAAGTGAGCTTTCCGATGTACATGTCTAGATTTGTTGTTAGACTTTGGCTCCTTAGCCTGGAAGATGGCACCTCTATTGTCACAATAGATGGTGATCGGGTCATTCGAACTAGGAACTATTGTAAGTCCTTGTAAGAATTGACGCATCCATATCACTTCTTTTGCTGCCTCCGAAGCGGCATAGTACTCGGATTCAGTAGTAGAATCTGCTACAACACTCTGTTTGGAACTCTTCCAGCTGACCGCAGCACCATTAAGAGTGAAGACGAACCCGGACTGAGATTTTGAATCATCTCGATCCGTTTGGAAGCTAGCATCTGCGTAACCGATTGCGCATAGCTTAGTATCGCCTCCATAAGTCAATACCCAATCCTTAGTCCTCCGTAGGTATTTGAGGATGTTTTTAATAGCTATCCAGTGTGTTTCACCTGGAGTTTTTTTGGTACCGACTGATACCCGTCGTTGTGAGTACCAAAGATAAAATTTATAATTCCTATTAAGACTAACCTAGGCTAGTGGTAACAGGGTCGAACCACAAGGAGGCAGATGTAAATTTTAGTTGATTTAAGTTCAGTCTGAGGTAACTATTGTGGGGGTTGAATTGAATTGGTCTACAGCTAAAAGTGAACAAAGATGATAAACTAAATAAACGATTTAAACAGATAAAAGAAGGGTACTAGGATGGTTGGTTCATTATAGCTTCGGCGGCAGCAAACTAAGTCGGTCTGAATCAAACACAGGTAAGGCGGGAGATAAAGAGGTCCTCTCGGTCTACTCTTAACAAATAGCATCTTTCGATCTCGCTATAGGTCCCTAATGTCACTAATACTAACTTTCGTCCTGAAAAGTGACTAACGGTCTAAAATATACCTATCTCTCGATCTTAGCACAGTTTAGTCGATTTAATTGATGGTCAAATAACTTTCCCTATCTTTCGATCTAATGGGTCGGTCACAAAATAGGTATCTAACTGGTCGCATGCATTCGATTCGTTAAACACAAGATTAAATTCAATTAAAACGAAAATAAAACCCTACGAAGGTCGATCGATCGATCGACAATGTCGGTCGATCGACCAACACGCGAGACGATCCGTGTAAAATCTATTGCCGCCTATGCCATAAATCGCCTACATCCTAGCACTAAAGAATTAGCTACTCATGATGAAAGTGATAACAACAATAAAACTAATAACGATTACTGAATTCATGCTTAAAGTAAATAACAAACAGCGATAATACGATAATTGGCTTTCGGGATACTAACTAGCAAATCTATACTAATGATGAAAGTAAAACAATAAACTGGAATTAGGGCAGAAGGAATACCGAGATTTCAGAGGAAAGATTAAGAACAAGAACAGAATTCTAATGCTAAAACGATGATCCAAACCCTAATTACTCGACTGAATCAAACTGAAAGTTACTGTGTGAAATTGTCGTAAAAACTTGGATGATCAAACTGAATGTTTTATGTTACGTTATATAGCAAATAACGTAACATCTTATTTCCTAAACCTAGCATCATGGGCTTGCGCTTTCTCGGTCTTCTAATTCTCGTCTGGAATAGCAATCTGGTCGATCGATTGATAAGGCTGGTCGATCGACTGCTCCTCAGCAAACAGTAGCTTCTGGAACCCGAACATTGGTCGATCGACTGAAGGTGATGGTCGATCGACTAATGGAGCTGCTACTTGACTTCTTGAAACTCGTGGACTTGTCTTTTGGGCCTTGGATTGCGCACCAAGCTCGTTCCTTAAGTGATTCCTTTACGTCATTTGCAATGCAGTTTACTCGGGGACGGATTTGGCTTGATTTCCGTTGAATTCTTCACATTTCTGCAATAATGTACAAAATACGAAAGTAGACGGAAATAGGGAGAAATGTAGCACAAACTACAAGAATGAGCTATGAAATGCGTGTAAAATGGGATGTAAAACATCATATAAATAACACGCATCAAACTTCCCCAAACCAAACCCTTGCTTGTCCCCAAGCAAGAACTAGACTCGATCTAATGACCTAATGGAACGAGTTCAATCTCAGAGCGAAATGCAAACTGTGAAGCCTAAACCAATTTAATGCACAACCAACAATCAACTAGTAACGTGAATCATGCAAACGAGTTATGAGGTCGTTAAAGACTGCGAGCCGTCAACTGTAGAGACTTATCAAATTGGACTCTCGCGGGTCGCTCAAATCACTCATTAAGCACAGGTGATATATATGTAAGATAGAAAGAATTAATTTTGTAGTGACTCTCACCTAACTACGACCTATGAAAACATGCCAGCAATAAAGTACGAAAATGACCTCTACGATCGTGCATACGCATTCCAACCAAACAGATGACCAATGACACATGCCGAGGTATATATGGGATATGTGAGGTATGGGTAAGAAGAGGCAAAACATTTTATGGTAAAGTGGAGGTACAGGTGATCAAGCTAGTACCAAAATGGAACCAGGTGGCAACATCCAGCTTCTTGCTCATAATCAAGCGAAACGGTGCTATAGCAAGCACAAAACTCACAATCTCCAAACTATCAAATTAATAAACTCCCCATAGGATATCAATGAAACATGGGAGCAAAAATCGCCAAAAGATAAGGATTAAATTATGCGAATTGACTTCTTCCTCGAATCTCAGTCGATCGACCATATTTGGCAGTCGATCGACTGCTTAAACAGTACAAAACCTCTTTTTTCATTTCTTTTTCGAATCATTTTTTTTTCATTTTTTCTTCCTTTTTCTTTTGTTTCTTTCTTTCCTTTTTCATTTTCCAATCATCATCTCAACAGAGCAAATGCCACCAAAAACGAGTAACAATCCCAACAACACAGACTACTAGCTTGACGAGGGACAGGCTAAATGTAGGATGTAGTAATGGGACAAAAAGGCTATTTTTGGCAGTGTGAAACTCATGGGTAAAATGAGAAAAGGCAACCTCTACCACATGTGTCAACAAACCACAAACCGAATGCATACAGGTATTAAGTAGATCAAATTCATATTCATGCAAATTAAGGAAACATGTCTCATAAGGAGTACTACTCACATTCCTAATTAAACCGGTCATGAATGTCACCAGTTATAGGCTCTAATTCTCAGAAATATGATGTAGTTTGCTAAAAATCAAAGTCAAGTCTCAAGTTCAGCAAGAATGTAACGAAAACTCGTAGATATGCATATACGATTCTACTAATAACATGTTAATCTAGCAAGGCTCAGGCAAAACAGGTGCAAATGCAAAATCATCATAGAAATACTACCGTTCCGACTCGACCTATATGCTAAAATAAACGTGCATTTTATGGAATTTTTTGAAATTTTTCAATTTTTTTTTTTTTGAATTTTTGTATATATAAGAGAAATGAAATAAACAATGCAAAACAAAATTGAACGTGAATGCAAGCAAATGATATGCGACGCAAAACCCTTCCCCAAACCAAATCGCACAATGTCCCCATTGTGCAAAATCATGTAATGAAGGAAAGAGAAATGGGAATTTGCGAGAAAATAAACAAGCAAGACACAAAGGAAAGATATGGAACTCACAAGACTTTAAGCGCAGCAAAGGAAACCTCCCCAAACCAGCGTGAGCTAGGAGGTTTCAGTAGCTAGCAGTGCTACCAATAAGAGTGCCCGAAAGAGAAAATACCACGCATAAGACTGAGAAAACAATTTTTGAAGCGGTAAAATTGTGCACAAATGAGAAAATAGAAGAGATAAATAATTTGACGGAAAATAAAGTGGAGTAGAAAACTCCCTTAAGTCCGCAAATCGACCAAACACAGCAGGGGAGAGGTCGTGAACAGTGCTGAAGAGTGTCTACGGTCGATCGACCTATAGGGGCGATCGATCGACTAGATGAACAGAACGAAGCTCTGGAAAGCGCAACTCGGTCGATCGACCATGATGGCGATCGATCGGCGAAATCTTGTTGTACTCCTTATTTCTTCGTTTTTGCTCAATGATTTGAGCTAACAAGCTCTAAACACCTGCAAGTACACAATAATATGCTCCCAAAATTTCGCAAAACCCAGAAAAAAGTCTAAAGTACTTGAAAATCCTAAGCAAACAAAATAAAAGCGAAGTTTTCGCACAAAAAAAAACAATAAAAATGTCTTAACAAAGCAAATAAAATGAAGTTTATAACGAGATCGATCAACTAATAGTTGATCAAGAAGGACCACGGTATGGCTCACTTCGTCGGCTTAAAGCCGGCTACTAGAGGTAGCCTCAATGGTGCTCATCTCATCATTGCACCCTTCTTAGCTTCGACGGTCGGAGGGCTCAACGGATCAACTTTGTCGGCTCCCCAATCAAGAATTTCGTTGGGTTCAACGGAATCCAAGTCGACGTCTCACCTTGGTTGGCTCATCTTCCACTTCCTCATCAGTCCCATAGCTTAGGCATCCAAGGCCTCCTCTTTGAATGATAGGCTTCTTTACAGCTGGCACAACTTGTAGCACTTCCTTCCCCAAACCAGCTCCTGCAATATCTAAAACAATGATTCTTCCTCCTTCTTGCTACCAACGGGGCGGAGGGGTTAACACAAAGCAGTAGTGATAGGGACGGGTAATTCGGGAAGCACAAAGTACGATTTCTTTTCGAGAGACCGTATTACAAGTAATGAGCCACATGGGATCCTTCTTTTTAGCAGGTTGGGCAAAAATGATAGAATGTTTCCCAACTTTGAAGGTCAAAGTTCCGGGGTCTACGTCAATAATCGCGCACCGGCGGTGTGCGTAAACGGCCTTCCTAGGATGATCGGTATATGGGCATCCTCAGGCATGTCAAGGACAACAAAGTCAACAGGGAAGAAAAACTTCCCTATTTGGACGGGTATGTCCTCTAGGACTCCTATAGGCTCGACCGCAGATCGGTCAGCCATCTGAACTGTCATGTCTGTGATAGCAAACCGGGTCAACTTAAGCCTCCTAGCTAAACTCAAGGGCATGACGCTTATGCTAGCCCCTAGGTCACACAATGCCTTCTCAATTGAGAAGGTACCTATTTTGCAAGGAACAGAAAAGCTACCGGGTCTTCTAACTTATGGGGCGCGAGTGTGAGACAGATAGGAGCAAGACTCCTTGGTGAGTGCGACAGTGTGCCTTTGTTTCAAGTGACCGCTTTTTGGACAATAGTTGTTTCATAAATTTAGTATAAGCGGGCACTTGGTTAACTAACTCAAGGAAGGGGACTTGTACATTCAGACTACGGATAACTTTCTCAAACTTCTCGAAAGATACTGTTCCTTCGTCGGCACGAGTCTCTCCGGATATGGGGCTGTGAGGAGTACCTTAGCCCTCTCCTCCAATTCACGCGCGCCGCATCCTTGGACTTAGGCTGAAAGTCCGTCACCTTCTCTTTGTTGAAGCTAGACCCCTCCTCGGACCGTCTCAAATGAGAACCATTAACCGTCATTGGGTCGAACCGGGACCGGATCCGACCCATCAAGCACTCGGGTCTTGTCCTAAAATATTCGGGACCGTAGTACCCCGAAACAAGTGGTCTCGTAGGTTATTTGGCATTAAAGGATGAAATTCTTCAAAGATCGTCAGCCGATCTCGTCGATCGACCACTCTCCTCGATCGATCGACCGAGATGTACGATTCTTAAGCTCGTAACCCGTGCTTTGATCGATCGACTAGGTATATCGATCGATCGATCAAATACCTGGCAGACGTCTTTTCCTTTGATTTGTTCGTTGAAGCTTTCTCTTGACTTGTTTCTGGCTCATCTTTTTCAACAGCGTCCTCGACCATGGCAGGACCATCAAGGGTGGACCCGCTCCTCAAGGTGATGGCATTTAGGGTCTCCTTTTGTTCCGGTTGAGTAGGTAAGTGTCCGGGAGCTCGAGTGTTACTTTTGCTAGCCAGTTGAGCAATTTGGCTCTCTAGTAACTTCATCCCGGCCTCTCTTGCTTGGGACTCCTTTAGCAACAGGTTCTTAAGCTCAGAAAATTTAGAATTTTGCGGTTGTTCTTTCTTGTGGCACATAAGGAGGTTTCGATATTGTTGTTGCTTTTGATGAGGGGGTATATAGGGTTGTTCTTTGCGGCGGAGCTTGAGTTGGGTTAAGGACATTTTGGCTCCTCCAACTCAAGTTCGGGTGGGTGTTCGGCTCATAGTAGGTGTTGGTCTGCCTATAGTGTTGAAAGGCAACACAAGATTCAAAGGGACTAGGGCGGTTTTTGAGACATGGCCCTCATCTCCACACCTTTCACGAGACGAAGGGACCGTCGACACAAAGCATTGACTTGGTACATCCCACCTTTGGAAGCTCCTCCTAGCTCATACTTGTCAAATCTCGCGGTAAGAGCCTCAAGCGCGGCGGCAGAGGAGGATTCGGTAGCTCTCCTCCGGTTCCCTCTAGAATTCCCATACTCGGCCTTGTGGGTAGCTAGATCGTCAATGATCTTCCACCCCTTGGTTGCTCCCAAATTTTCAAACAAATCTCCGTTGCTGCAAAGCATCCAAAATGGCCCTCGATCGTCGTACAACCCATTGTAGAAATGATTGCACAAACTCCATTTTTCGAACCCATGGTGCGGTATGGTTCGCACCAACTTCTTAAATCGGACCCATGCTTCGTGGAAATTCTCATCTGGCCCTTGTTTAAAGCCCGTGATTTGAGCTCTAATAGCGATCGTCCTTGAAGCGGAGAAGTACTTCTTGTAGAACGCCAATGCCAATGTATTCCAATCAGTGATCCCTTGAACGGCTCGGTCCAGATCTCTATACCACTCCCTTGCAAAGCATCGCGAAGGAGAAGATGAACATAGTCTCCTTGATCTGGTCTTGGGTCACGCCGCTGGTGGGGGTATGGAACAGCAGTAGTCAATAAAGGTCTCCATATGCTTAGCCGCATCTTCATTTGCGGCTCCCCAAATTGGTTTCTCTCAACCATAGTGATGTAGGCAGGCTTTGGTTCGAACTTCCTGGCATCACCTGGTAGCTCGAACCCCTTATATAAGTTATCGGCTGTCGGCTCAGAATAACTAGCTATACTTGCTTCCTCGGCCATGACTGGAATTTCCGGAGAGAATAATGTCTCGGAAGAAGAAGTGGAAACGGGCGAAGATGGTTGATTATCTTCGAACAGTTCGTTCTCGTGATAGCTTGACAGAATACTCAGCTCTTCCTCTGTCGGTAGTATCCTTTGTGTTCGTCTCAACTCGCGTAAGGATCTTTCAAGCTCAGGGTTCAACGGTACTAATTCTCCACCCTGTGACCTGCGCATAAGAAGAAACTACAAAAAGAATATAATAAAAGTTTAAGGAACGGATGTCCCTTAAACTAAGAAAGACTAAAAATAAAAACAACTAAAATTAGGACTATTGCCTCCCCGGCAACGGCGCCAAAATTTGATACCCGTCGTTGTGAGTACCAAAGATAAAATTTATAATTCCTATTAAGACTAACCTAGGCTAGTGGTAACAGGGTCGAACCACAAGGAGGCAGATGTAAATTTTAGTTGATTTAAGTTCATCGAGGTAACTATTGTGGGGGTTGAATTGAATTGGTCTACAGCTAAAAGTGAACAAAGATAATAAACTAAATAAACGATTTAAACAGATAAAAGAAGGGTACTAGGATGGTTGGTTCATTATAGCTTCGGCGGCAGCAAACTAAGTCGGTCTGAATCAAACACAGGTAAGGCGGGAGATAAAGAGGTCCTCTCGGTCTACTCTTAACAAATAGCATCTTTCGATCTCGCTATAGGTCCCTAATGTCACTAATACTAACTTTCGTCTTGAAAAGTGACTAACGGTCTAAACTATACCTATCTCTCGATCTTAGCACAGTTTAGTCGATTTAATTGATGGTCAAATAACTTTCCCTATCTTTCGATCTAATGGGTCGGTCACAAAATAGGTATCTAACTGGTCGCATGCATTCGATTCGTTAAACACAAGATTAAATTCAATTAAAACGAAAATAAAACCCTACGAGGTCAGTCGATCGACTGACAATGTCAGTCGATCGACCAACACGCGAGACAGTCCGTGTAAAATCTATTGCCGCCTATGCCATAAATCGCCTACATCCTAGCACTAAAGAATTAGCTACTCATGATGAAAGTGATAACAACAATAAAACTAATAACGATTACTGAATTCATGCTTAAAGTAAATAACAAACAGCGATAATACGATAATTGGCTTTCGGGATACTAACTAGCAAATCTATACTAATGATGAAAGTAAAACAATAAACTGGAATTAGGACAGAAGGAATACCGAGATTTCAGAGGAAAGATTAAGAACAAGAACAGAATTCTAATGCTAAAACGATGATCCAAACCCTAATTACTCGATTTGAATCAAACCGAAAGTTCTTGTGTGAAATTGTCGTAAAAACTTGGATGATCAAACTGAATGTTTTATGTTACGTTATATAGCAAATAACGTAACATCTTATTTCCTAAACCTAGCATCATGGGCTTGCGCTTTCTCGGTCTTCTAATTCTAAATGCGGAATAGCAATCTGGTCGATCGATTGATAAGGGTGGTCGATCGATCGCTCCTCAAGAAATAAAGTACCACGGAACCCGAACATTGGTCGATCGATGAAGGTGATGGTCGATCGACTAATGGAGCGCTACTTGACTTCTTGAAACTCGTGGACTTGTCTTTTGGGCCTTGGATTGCGCACCAAGCTCGTTCCTTAAGTGATTCCTTTACGTCATTTGCAATGCGGTTTACTCGGGACGGATTTGGCTTGATTTCCGTTGAATTATTCACATTTACGCAATAATGTACAAAATACGAAGTAGACGGAAATAGGGAGAAATGTAGCACAAACTACAAGAATGAGCTCTGAAATGCGTGTAAAATGGGATGTAAAACATCATATAAATAACACGCATCACCGACTCGTCATACTCAATGCATATGCCACGTCTGGACGTGTGCATATCATGTCATACATGATCGATCCTATTGCAGATGCATAAGGAACACGACTCATGCGCTCAATCCCTTCAGGCGCCGTGGGTAACTAAGACTTGCTCAACTGCATCCCAGTCGTCATTGGAAGGTTCCCCTTCTTGGAGTTGGTCATGCTGAACTTCTCAAGAATCTTATCCAAATAAGACTCCTGACTAAGTGATAACGTCCGTCGTGATCTATCTCGGTAGATAAGGATTCCCAAAATGCGCTATGCCTCACCCAGATCTTTCATCTGGAAATGGTTCTTCAACCATTCTTTAACCGAAGATAGGAGAGGAATGTCATTCCCAATCAAGAGTATGTCATCGACATACAATATCAAGAATACTATCTTGCTCCCACTCGACTTGATATATAAGCATGGTTCTTCGACCGATCGAGTGAAACCATACTCTTTTATCACCTGGTCGAAACGATGATTCCAACTCCGAGAAGCTTGCTTAAGTCCATAAATGGAGCGCTTAAGTTTGCATACTTTCTTAGGATGTTCAGGATCTATGAAACCTTCGGGTTGTACCATGTACAACTCTTCCTCCAAATAACCGTTTAAGAAGGCGGTTTTCACATCCATTTGCCAAATTTCATAATCATGAAATGCGGTTATCGCTAAGATTATCCGAATAGAACGTAGCATGACTACAAGTGTAAAAATCTCATCATAATGCAATCCGTGCACTTGAGTGAAACCTTTTGCCACAAGTCGTGCCTTATAGGTAACTGGTTGCGCGTCTACAGAATGCTTTATTTTGTAAAGCCATTTGCACTGTAGAGGTTTTACCTTATTAGGTAAATCAACTAGATCCCATACGTCATTCTCATACATGGAGTCCATCTCGGATTGCATGGCTTCGAGCCATAGCTTTGAGTCGGAATAGGTCACAGCACCTTTATACGTAACTGGTTCATTACTCTCTAGGAGTAAAACGTCATTCTCCTCGACCATACCAATGTATCTGTCCGGAGGATGAGAGACTCTATCCGACCTCCTAGGTTCCTCAGGAATATTAACCGTATCATCAGTTGGAGGAACAACTTCCTCCATCTGTTCCTCGGTTGTTGGTTCTGGAATCTCCGACAGCTCGAAGGTTCTATTACTCGTCTTGTTCTCGAGAAATTCTTTCTCTAAGAACGTCGCACTAGCCGCAACAAAAACTCGATGTTCGGTAGGCGAATAGAAGTAATGACCAAATGTTCCTTTTGGATAACCTATAAAGTATGTCTTGACCGATCGCGGGCCGAGCTTATCCTCGTGTCTCCACTTGACATAAGCCTCGCAGCCCCAAAGCCGAATAAAGGACAAGTTAGGTACCGTTCCCTTCCACATTTCATATGGAGTCTTGTCGACAGCTTTAGACGAACTTCGGTTAAGTATAAGAGCAGCTGACAAAAGAGCAAAACCCCATAATGAATCAGGAACTACCGTGTGACTCATCATGGATCGAACCATATCAAGTAAGGTTCGATTTCTCCGTTCGGACACACCATTCAATTGAGGTGTTCCAGGTGGAGTTAACTGCAAAATGATTCCACAGTCTTTCAGGTGTTTATCAAACTCATTTGAAATATATTCACCACCCCGATCTGAACGGAGTGCTTTAACCTTTCTACCCAGTTGGTTCTGTACCCTGTTCTGGTATTCTTTGAATTTCTCAAAGGACTCACTTTTATGCTTCATTAAGTAGACATAACCGTATCTACTCAAATCGTCCGTGAAAGTGATAAAATATCTATAGCCATCTCTAGCGGTAATTGACATATGTCCACAAACATCAGTATGTATGAGTCCTAATAGGTCACTAGCGCGCATTCCAACACCTTTGAAGGAAATTCGAGTCATCTTGCCAATGAGACATGATTCACACGTGCCATATGTAGAAAAATCGAATGCGGGAATAATCCCATTATCGACGAGTTTCTTCACGCGTTTCTCATTTATGTGTCCCATTCGACAATGCCATAGATAGGTTTGATCTTTGTCACCAACCTTTATTTTCTTATTATTCACGTGTAATACTTCTGTGGTTTGGTCTAAGATATAAATTCCATTCATGGAAACTGCTTTGCCATAAATCATTTCATTGAAAGAGAAAATACAACTATTATCCTTTATTGAAAATGCAAAACCGTCTTTAGCAAGTACGGAAATAGAAATAATGTTCTTAGACAAACTGGGTACATAGTAACAGTTATTTAAAAATAACTCAAAACCACTAGGGAGTTGGATTACATATGTTCCCTTCGAGATAGCAGCAACTCGTGCTCCATTCCCGACTCGCAGGTCCACATCACCTTTTTCGAGAGGTATGATGTTCTTTAGGCCCTGCAAATGATTACACAGATGAGAACCACACCAGTATCAAGTACCCAAGTTCCGAAACTTGCATGGTTAATCTCAATCATATGAATATAAGATGACATACCAACAGGAACGATGCGGCCTGCTTTGATGTCCTCATGGTAGACGGGACAGTTCCTCCTCCAATGTCCAGTCTTGTGACAATGGTGGCACTCTATGTCACCGCCCTTGCTCTTTGCCTTGCCCTGTGAGCCACTAGTCTCACCAGGCGCACTCTTACCGTTTCCTGGCTTCTTGAACTTTGGCTTACCTACAGCTAGGTCGCCATGAGCCTTGCCCTTACCTTTACCCTTGTTGTGAATCGTGAGAACATCCTGCTTCATGCTCCCACTCAATTTCATATCCTTCTCTGTCTGTACGAGAAGGGAGTGTAGCTTATGAGGACTCTTTTTCAAGTCATTCATGTAATAGTTCGCCCTGAAAAGGGCAAAACCATCGTGAAGAGAATGAAGCATTCGGTCAATGACAATGCTCTTACTGATTTTACAATTCAGTGCCTCCAGCTTCTCGACATTCTCAATCATGTGAAGAATGTGTGGGCTAACCGGTTGGCCCTTCTGGAGTTTCGCATCAAAGAAGCGACAGGTATGCTCATATGTAACGATTCTCGGTGCTTTTGAGAACTCGTTAGTGAGCCTAGTGAGAATCTTGTTTGCACTTTGGGCAATGAAGCGTCTCTGCAAATTGGTTTCCATTGCAAAGATAAGTACGTTCTTTATCGCACCCGCTTCCATAACGAAATCACTATAAGCGAGTGTCTCGTTGACTCCTGCATTGGAGCCTGGGTTGACCAGTATTGGCTTAGTTAAGTACTTGAGCTTACGGTCAGCAATGGCAGCATTCCGTAGTGCCGCCTCCCAGTCCGCAAAGTTAGACCCATCATTTTTCAGACGTGTGAACTGATTCATCTGGTCCATGAATACTTTCAGCCAGGACGCGCGATCAAGTGTGGCACTAGGCATTGGGATTGCGTTATTTCCAGCCATTTCTTTGTAACAGTATTATGAAAAATAATCGTGTTCTACATTGCGAGAAGAAGAATAAAAATAATAAGCATGTGCATCGTTTATATTTTTAAGTCTAATGAACTACTATCATAACGCGAAGACTCAAAACATTTATACAATTGACCTCCCTCAAGAATTATATAAATGATCCCAAGACTCAATTATATGTAAATTGATAAGCTAACCTTTTAGCTAATTCTACCGTTAGAATTCTTGGTCGATAAATTTCTGTAAATTTTATCTTTAGTCCATCATAATCACGAGAAACTCTTCGGACTATGATGTTGAAGTAAACTAAGTCAACACAACTACTTACCCAACGTAGAAGGGGTCATATTATGCCTACCGACGAAGAAGGGATTCATAGTTGTTTGCCCTTATAAAGACTAATCTCAATTTCGTTTTAGAGGAAGATCCCATCATCTTTATTTTAATTCATTTTAAGTGAACTAATATCTAGCATGCGAGAATGAATAAACTAAGGTGATGGCTTAAAAAGACTGTGACATCTGTATGTCTATGAAAACTAACATACAACCTATATGTGTCAATTTTCATGCATTTCAGTAGTAGGTGGTTTGGTTTTAGGCGGAATATGATGCATAAACTAACATGTGAATGAAAAACAATAAGAATGAAAACGTAAAAACAGTAAAAGTCCTAGTGTGGCCTATCCTATCAAAATGAACAATAAATACAAGTTTGGAATCCATCCTTGGACCCGAGAAGCTTGTCTTGATGTTCCATCTTGATCCATGTAGCGGGAGTGATCTCCAATCTCCATCTTTAGGCTTCTTTGAAAATACAATAATTAAAATTACATAATAAACCTATTTATTACAATCTAATTTCAAAACCCAAAACTAAAAATAAAGGAGATTCGAGATCTCATAATTACATAAAAATCATGTTTCCTTCATTACGAAAACATAATTTGACTAAGGCCACACTAAGTATTACAAATTACAATCGATTGCAAAAATAAATACGTAAATAAATTCATTCAATCGATTCATTCAACAAAATTAAAGTAAAATGCATCAACTAAAAAAAAAAATTAAACATGCATGACACAATTCCTTAATTATGTTGATTAACTTATCCAAACCACCTATATAAATCTAATTAAGTGACAATTCCTCAATTAATCACATTAATTTCAATCTTAATTCATATTAAACTTGTAATATGAATTCAATCCGTCAAAATTTCAAACTGCTTTAAAATAATTCGGTATCTTTAAATTGTGAACCGTTTCACAATAACTAATTGGCCAAAAACAAAATCCATTTTTTTTACTTTGTCTCGGCTGAACAATTTTTTTTTTTTTCAGCACGGCAAAAAAAAAAAAAACAGAAAACAAAAAAACTTTCTTTTCATACGGTAACTAAAAAAACGAATTAACCTATGAAATTGTCTCGATTTTTCAGCAAAAACCGTAATTTTTTTTTTATTTTTTTTATAATCTACCGTGAACAGTAGCAGAAGCAAGGGAAATTTTTTTTTTTTAAAAAAGAAAACCCTAATGCCTCCTTTTATTTTTCTTTTGCGGCAAAAAGCCCTAATACAAAAATTCGATGAAGAAAATGTTTACAGTTGCTATTTAGAACATGATTTAGCAAATGAATTAATGAACATGATTAATCTTATATGCTAAAACTATATAGCAAAAACAAGTTCTTTTATCATCGACATGACGATTCTATTTTTATTTTAACTCAATCTTCATTAAATCAAAATCTACCAATTCTTCATATGATAATTTTAACTGATTAAAACAATGATATGAAAAATGAAATTGGAAATAAATCATCAAGCAAAAGAAAAAAAAACAGGCCGAGAAAAAAAAAAAAAATTCAACTCGACAAAAAAAAAATTTCAGCCGAGAAACCCTTAATTTTTTTTTTTCGAAATTCCTCATTGCTTACATACAATTTTATGAAAATTATCAAAATTAAAATTCGTGGCCTTTGCTCTGATACCACTTGTGGGAAATAATCTGTATACTTCCCTTAAAATTGAAGGATTATAACGAATTTAATTAAGACGATCACTAGTCATAAATAAAATACATAAACAAAATAAAGGATTCAGAAATAACCTTCGGTCCTAGCAAATATGGCCTAAGAACCATATCAAAGTAGATATTCGCCTATCAGTTGCACCCAAGACGATATGAGATATGCCCTTCTGATTATGCCAGAATCGATCTAAAATTTTCTGTAAATTTATGTTGTTTTTGTGTTTTTCTGATGAGAGAGATGAGGCTAGGTTAAAAAGGAATTAGGGTATAATAATGATCTCCCTTTCCTTCTTATTCTCACCGAAATATGGGAGTCAATTAGGAAGATATAATCTTCCCTAATTTCGGCCAATATAACCGAAATAAGGAGTGTAATCTCCTTATTTTTGGTTATTCCAAAAATGTATATAATGTGTTAAATTGTCATCTAGTGAGGATCGAACCCATGACCTCTTGGTTTGTGTACCCTCACTATTACCACTATGACACATTCATCTTGTTGATATTAAATATAACTGATTACATTTAATTACTTAATTAATGATTAATTCGTCCAAGCTAACATTACATACATTTAATTAAATATAACTTATTATATTCAATTTACGAATTGACAGTTAATTCTTCTCAACTAATATTATTTAATCTTCATTAAATAATTGTCTCATCAACACATTGACTAACTGTTTAGTCATATTAGGCATCAATGTGATTATATTTCTATAACCACATTTCTCAAACACATCCTATAGGTGTGACCTTTAGGGACCAGTTGATCACCGCCATCTGTATGATAATAACGTCAAACTTTCTAGCAAGCCAACCGTTATTAGGTAAATGTTAATCAACTGATTAAATATACGAAGTATACCCTTGTGAACCTGTAAGAGATTTATAAATGTTATCACACTAATTTGTGGAGGACACAAGCTCCAACAACTCTGCCTTGAGCTGCCTTTGCTGCCATTTTCTTGTTTATACTGATTGGCAAAGAGCCTTTACAGTCATATGATGGAAATGTTTGTCCAATACGTAGATTTGGTGCGCAAATTGGCTGATCTTGTTTTATATATAAGATTGAGGTGTTGAGTAGCAAACTGAACTAATTACGCCTAGTTAAGAGATTATTGATGCTGCTCCTATATGTTGATGCATATGTATGATGATGTTGTTGCTGATCTTGTTTGATATATATGATTGAGGCATATGTATGATGCTGCTGCTGTTGATACTGTTAAACCTTAGTCATTTATTTGATTCACAATATTCTAAGCCTCCTTAAATCAGCTTTATGTTTAAACCCTCATATTTTAAAAAAAGTGTGCATATGTATGGCTTTCCTAGGTAGTAGCGAAAGCGCCTCTAAGGGTTTTAGGCACTTTGTGTACATAATGACATGTTATCCCTATCTTTACTTAATTAAATATCACACCTTTGTAAAATCCAGACAAGGTACTCTCACACAGTTTTATTCTGGAAATACTAAATTATTTATAGTAGTATATATTATTATGCCTTGAGTACATGGTGCACACGGATTCGCCTCATTTCCTTGGTCACTAATAATTCTTGCTAGGCAGTACTCCACACCAAGGTAAGAATCTCATCGATTCAGGTGTAAAAGTAATGTCTGATATGTACTCGTCAAGAACTTTAAAAGTATTGCAACATGACTTCTGTTCTATATATCTCCATGAATAATATAAGAACTTTAATTTTTGCTTGCATACTGTTAGTGCCATTGTCGGCTACCTACTTACTCTTAATTTTGTATAAATGTAGTGCCCTCAACAGCCGCAGAGTTATGAGTGCGGTTATTATGTTATGAAGTGGATGTATGATATTACCGTACGTTACGCATCATTAGAGGACGACATAGTAAAGGTATCTTGATTTATTGTCTCGAACTGTTTGAATTTTTATGTATAGATATTGTTCGTATAGAATTTTTATGTATAGATATTGTTCGTATTTTCTAAGTGTGTATCTCTTCCTAATCCTTGTTCTTTTATGTAGTGTGTTTCAGGTTCGCAAATGACAATTGAACAAATGAACGAGGTTCGAGAGCTTTGGTCGCTTTATTGTGGAAAGAACGTCTAGAGTATGTATGGTTTAGATTTCTAAAAATTGTAATTGAAAATACACATTTTGCGTCGTAGAAGCGTGTAGTTTAGTGTCTTAGACTACTTTTATTCATGAATGCCTAGTAAAAGCTTGGAGTGTACGTTTTAAACTACTTTGAATGGACGGAATTGTATAAGCTATGAAATTTTTTTGTTATAATAAATATATAGTTGTGTTTGAATTG
Source organism: Silene latifolia (assembly GCF_048544455.1). NCBI lineage: Eukaryota > Viridiplantae > Streptophyta > Magnoliopsida > Caryophyllales > Caryophyllaceae > Silene > Silene latifolia. The sequence continues at coordinate 13,515,340 of NC_133538.1, read as the reverse complement.
TTAGAAGAAATGAGATGCAAGGTTATAATTTGTATATTGATTCATTTTGCAGGCCCCTAATAGTGTAAAAATTCACAAATAGGTTATGAGTAAATCGTCATTTGCGAACTTGAAACAGGCCAAAACTTATGTAATTGAGATCAAAACCGATGCAATTGAGACCAAAACCGATGTAGAATCGTGTAGTATAGGATTGTTATTTACATTACATCAGTTTCAGACCAAAACCTATGTAATTGAGACACTATTAACATCGCTTTTCACCTATAACCGATGTTAATAATATACTATTTACATAGGTTTTAGACCAAAATCGATGTAATTGAAACACCATTAACATCGGTTTTCACCTATAACCGATGTTTATGGTATACTATTTACATCGGTTTTAAAACCGATGTTAAGGTAAAAATACTAAATACGTCGCCCCCAGAAACATCGCCACAAAAGCGATGTAAATGAGGTAAAATAACCGATGTCAATGAGACTTTTTCTACTAGTGACTCTTTTTTTTTTTCGGGATATTACCATAAGTGAGTAACCTATGTGTTGGTTTGATCGGTGGTAAAAAGGTTCAGTGTTGCGAATTTACTCAATATTTAAATTTACTTTTTTTTTACCATGAAGCAATTAACATAAGTCATGCTGTAAATATTTAGATGTCAAAATTATCCCTCAAAACTGCAGCACCTATAATAAAATTCACAAAATCTTAGGTAACCAACATGAAAAAATTTCTTTAATAAAAATTCCTACTCAACAAAAAGTTAGAAACTCTACTTCGAGCTCTCGATAAAAAATCCCTTTTCTAATAGAGGTGGACAAAAATACAGGCCAGCAACCTTGCCTAACCCATTTTGGCTTATGACTCGCTTTTTGGCTAGCCAGAAACCCGACCCTACCTCCTCTTTTGAGACCCCATGGCCGTTTGGCCCGCGGGGAAATTTTGGTTAAGCTAGACCCCTCACAGGCTGATCATGGGCCATGATAGTTGGGTCAGGCACGATGTATAACTCTATTATTTACTAATTACTATGACCTGCAGCCACCTTTGCCCGACTAACTACCATAATCATTAGTTAGTGACCCATTGGTTCTATTCCTTTCCCTAATTACTGATGTATCACTTTTATACACACTTTTATAACTCCTTTGATGTTGTTTTTGATACCGTTTCCGTGCTTATTATGTCATTTATATGCTTTTTATAGTGAAATGTCGATACTATCGCCACTTTATATTTTAATGCAGAAATGATGCATTACGAGGTGAATCAAGTAAAGATGAGCATTGTGGATATGGCATATCGGAATACACGAGGCATGGCATGCGAAACGAGGAGACTTGAAGACAAAAAGAGAAGTTAAAACGAAGATGAAGCTGAAGCACCTGGTTCCTCGATCGAGTAAGTGTCCTCGATCGAGTATCACTAGGCTCGATCGAGGATCCTTTTGTTTATTTATTTTCCGTATTTTCCTAAAACACGTCTTATTTGTATTATATATTCTAAATTCATGAAAACAATTAGGTTACGCTTTTCATAACTTTCATACCGCAAAATACTCTTAGTTTAGTCGGCTAGCATTACTTTTGGATCTACAATCTTTCCTCATTAATTGTTAAGGTACATTAATCGTTCTTCGTTAATTATTGTTGTTAATCTATTTAATATGAGTAGCTAAATCTTTCATCTAGGATAAAGGGGATCTAGATAGGTTGATTAGAAGGGGGGTTATTAATTGATTGTTAGCAATATCGTTTAAACTATCGTTTGATTATTGTTCTTATTCTAGTTATATAATTTAAGGTCTGAATCTATAATTAGTGTAGCAAATTAATACTTTCACCGACTGGGTTAGGATTAATATAGGGTGCGATAATCAGATAGATTGTGTTTAATTATAGCGATTGCATTTTAGATTATAATCTAAAGGGCATAATAGAATTAATCAATCTTGTGACCTTAGATAGTTTTTTTTTTGATGGAATGTTAATATCATTAATTAATCATATAGCAATTACAAACTTTGTTCACCACCTTACAAATGACTCCAACCTATTACTTCTCCCAGCACCTCTCAGATATCAGACTCATACATCATTTAAATCTAATACACCAACCATTATCTAATCTATGAGGGACAGAACAAATCTTCATATTAGCTCGTACTTTCACTGTTCTTTGAACCGTCGAAAAGCACTCTTGGATGCCAAACCAGATGCTCCACTCGACATTGATTCCGCATACTCTAAATCTGATACACCAGAGCTACCACCACCATATGAATCAACTTCTTTTTCAGTAGCGACCTATACTTCAATTGGCAGCACCACTTAATACAATCCCTGACTGGTATTTCACTTTCCAACTAGTCATTTATCAAAGCCAAACACATCTGACTATATTTGCATTCAAAAAATAAATGCTCTACAGTCTCAAGCTCCTCACCACACAGCTCGCAGTCTCCATCAGTGATTACTCCAAACCTCACCAATCTATCTTTTGTAAGTAACCTGAAGGAATGTTTAGGCCAATTCATCCTATTCCATATGACAGGGTACCACTCCACCTTCTCATGCTCACCCACCAACCATCTATAACCTGCATCAGGCCTATACGCATTTCTAGTAGGGTCCCAGATGCCTGCCTCATAACCTGGCTTCAACTTCTCCTTCACTTTACAAATTTGCCTCCAAGTCCAACTGGTATTCATATTAGGAATATACTCAAACCAATCCTGTTGCTTCATATATACATGATGCACCCAACGAATCCATAAATGATCCTCTTTGCATGCCATCCACCATGTATATTTACCTATCAAAGCAGTATTCCAAGCCAAGCAATTAATAACCCCCAAGCCACCTTGCCTTTGATCCTGGCAAACTTTCTCCCAAGACACAGCAGGTGCTTTATGGTACTGATCAACACCCTCCCATAAGTAATTCCTATAAATGCTCTCTATCTTCCTTATAATACCCTTAGGGATAACAAAAATCCTTGCCCAGTAAGAATGTAACTGTGATAGGACAGACTTAACTAAGACAAGTCTTCCTGCATAGCTAAGCTTCCTAGCCCCCCATCCTCTGATTTTGTCCACCATCCTTTCAACCAGCTTAGAGCAATCCCCAATAGATATTCTCTTGTATGAGATAGGTATCCCAAGATACCTAAACGGGAAACTGCCCACCCTGAAGCCAGACATCTGCATAATCACCTGTAACTCCTCCCCTTTGATCCCATTACAATATATTTCAAACTTGTCCCTATTCATCTCAAGCCCTGATGCAACTGAAAACGTAAGAAAAGCTCTCAGGATGACCTTCACAGACTCCTTATCTCCCCTACAGAATAAGAGCAGATCATCTGCAAAACAAAGGTGACAAAGCTTAAGCTGTCTGCAAAGAGAATGAAATCTGAACTCCCTCCTGTCCACAACCACATCCAGTATACGAGAGAAATACTCCATACAAATTGTAAAGATTAAAGGAGACATAGGGTCCCCTTGTCTAATGCCTCTTTTACCCTCAAAATACCCAAATGTATTCCCATTCAGAGCTAGAGTATACATAGGGGTAGAAATGCACTCCATGATTAGCACCACCATTTTCTCAGGGAACCCCAAAGCATATAACATTTGCTCAATGAATGTCCATTCAATTGAGTCATATGCTTTCCTCAAATCTACCTTCATAAGACACCTAGGAGAGCATGCCTTCCTGTTCTAAAGCCTTACAAGATCCTGACAAATCAAAATATTGTCCACAATTTCCCTCCCTTTTATAAAAGCACTCTGGTTGGGACTGATGATATCAGGGAGAACATCAGCCACCCCATTACAGATGAGTTTTGTAATGCACTTATAAATCACATTACAACACGCTATAGGCCTAAAATCAACCACAGATTCAGGCCTATTCTTCTTTGGAATCAAAGTTATCACAGTAGCATTCACTTGTCTGAGTAATTTGCCAGTCCTAAACACCTCCTTCACTGCCTGACATACATCAGCCCCCACAATATCATAAGCATCACGAAAAAACTGGCTCGTGTACCCATCAGGTCTTGGGGATTTAGTAGCTGGTATAGAAAACAGAGCTGCCTTAATTTCCTCATCTGTAACCTCTTGCAACAAACTTTGTTTCTGCACATCATTGAGCACCCTCCCACGTTGGACAGTAGGAAAATGAACCCTCTTCATAGCTTTATGAGTCCCCAAAAGCTTCTTATAGTAGTCTAAGAAAGCACCTTCAATCCCTCTTTCATCCACACACTGATTCCCATCAGTGTCCCTAATAGAAAATACCTTATTCATAATCCGTCTACTTTTAATAGCACTATGAAAGTAGTGTGTATTAGCATCTCCTTCTTCCATCCACTGAATTTTGGCCTTCTGAGCCAGATAAGCATTCCTAGCCTTATCCATAGCCTGATACATAAGACCAGCTTCCTTTTCTTGCCTAAAAAGCTCTCTATTATTCACATCCTGTTGCAATGCAAGCTGAACATTTTCAAGATTCACTTTAGCAATTCTGGCAGAAGCTTCAACATTAGCAAAAGCTTCCCTATTGATAGACTTCAAGCCCTGTTTCAACATCTTCATTTTCCTAACCACTTAAAACATTGTGATGCCACTGATATTCTGCTCCCATACTTGTGCCACAGTAGCTAGGAACTTCTCATCACTGCCCCACATATTAAAATACTTAAAGCTCATTTTCCTCCTTATTTGCTGCCTCCAGATATCCATAACACAAGGGTTATGATCAAATAGTCCCTCAGGCAAGAAGGTAGTGCTAGTATCAGGGAACTCCATAAGCCATTCCAGATTAACCAATACCCTATCAATTCTACTAAACCTCCTCCCATCCTCCTCTTGTTTATTACTCCAAGTATAAAATGCACCTTGAGTAGGGATATCAGCAATCCCACACTTCTCAGTACACTCCAAAAATCTTCTAACTTCACCCTCAGTCACAACTGAACCAATTCTCTCATCAAAAGTAAGGACATTATTAAAGTCCCCACACACCATCCATGGCTCAGAAATAGACCTGTGCATATTCTCTAAAGATTCCCATAATGGAATTCTATCCCCAATTCTATTAAATCCATAAACAAAAGACATAACCCAACTGTTACCAGTAGGCCTATAACCAATCCTGCAGTGAATAACCTATGCTTCAGTCCTAATAACATCCACCTGAAACACACTGTCATCCCAAATCACCCATATTCTCGCCCCTTCACAAATACTATTATTAGTGACTACAGACCAATTATTACCAAGTCCCTTAACCTTAGTTTCCATCAAACCAGCTAAACCTATATTATTAGTGTGCAGATACCACCTAATGTCTCTCTGCTTATTCAGGCTATTACACCCTCTTACATTCCAAAATCCTAGATTAGCCATGATCCAAGGAAACTTCAGTAGAACTCTCTCCCCAACACCTTCAGGAGACTTAAGTGCAGCAATGAAAGTTTTCTGTATCCCCTCCCTAGCAGTAACCACCTCTTGTCTGTTCAGTCTAGTGAGCAACCTAGTGGAAGTAAAGAAAACTCTGTTACTCCCTGGATTTGGAGTAACCAGAGAGACCCCTATACCAGTATGAGCTGGTGTATTCACTACCTCAACAGTGCCGGCCGCACCTTTGTAGGAATTCGGGGAATTCTGTGGATTGATATAAACCCGGTTTTGCAGTGAGCAGTTCTTTGGGGACCTTGTTTACGACGCCAGACTTGCTTCTTTTTGGCTTATTGTCTCTCCTGTCTAATCTCTTTTCTCCTGCAATTTTTGGTCTCATGACCCAGTCCCTTACAATCATCACATCGCATAGGGCTCCACTCATAATGAATGATTTGATGCTGAGTGACATCCAATTCATCAACAAACCTTATAGATTCTGGCAATTATTGACCAATTTTAACTTTCACCATGATCCTCGCAAAACCCAGAAAGGTTTTCTCCTGAGTATCAATATCCAATCAAACAGGTTCTCTAACCAACCCCGCAATCTTCAGAAGTGCAGGCCCCCAGAATTTAAGATCCAACCCATACAACCTAATCCGTATAGGAACAGTATCCTGGTCTTCCTTAATCAATTTCGCAGTCGGAGTCCATTCTTTGACAATTACAGGTTTATTGTAAAAAAATAGCAGCCCAGCCTGCAACACCATCTTCTTTCTTTCCACAGTTTTAAAACGCACAAGAAAGACGCCATTAGACTTAAAAGAAATTTTGTCAATAACCCAAACTCTTTTAACAAACGCATCCACAACACTTCGAGGCGGATTTGCCCCCAGAATATAACAATAGACTGCATTAGACCAATACTCAAGCTCAGATTGAACATCAGCGGAAGTTAATTGAAGCATACCAGTTTCGGAGTGCCCCTTACTCCCCACTTCAGTCCATTCCCCATCGTCATCATCCTGTTCTTCTTCAATTGACTCCAATTCCGATGACATGCTGAACGGACTTAATCTGGCTTCAGTATCGACAGCCTTCTCCGCTACAACGACCTGCTCACTCGTAGATTCCATAGAAGTTTTTGTTTTAGAAGAAAAGAAGGATGATTTACTAGATAGTTTGCTTTTACGTAAAGATTTGTTAATTATAGATTTATTTTGTTTTAGAATAACCATTGTTAATCTCCCACACTCATAAACCCTAATCTTAACATCTCTCTGACCTTAGATAGTTTGATTGACCTAACAATTGATTAAGATACACCCCGTATAATTGACCTAGTGAATCGACATCTTAGACTTCTTAATATTATTGTTATTCATCTTTATTTCACTTGCTATTAGTTGTTAGAAAACAAACCAAACAAACCCCCAATAAATTGTTACTTTAAGACGATCTAAATATTAGCAAACTGAATATTACCGCCTCCCTGTGGATTCGATACTTGTCTTACCACTAGCTATTTTGTTAGTACTGAGATAGATTTATTTTGATTAGGTGATACGACTTTAGCCTTATCAAATTTGGCGCCATTGCCGGGGAGGCAATAATTTTCTTGTTTGTTTTTGTTTATTTTGTCTTTTGTCTCAGGGAACTTTAGTTCCTTGAGGCCGTTCTCACACTTTTCTTGTTAGTTTCGTGTATGCCCAGGTCAATCAGGTCCCAGATTCTTCCAATAGATCCCGAGCTAGAGAAGACTTTTCGCTACAGACGAAAGTTTTAGAAAGAAGAGGGTCAAGTAGAAGACTTGAGTATACTTGACGTTGAGACGGAGCATTCTATTACTTCAGAAAATCCGTCCTTTGAAGAGGACACTATTTCTGACCTTGAAATTCCAGTTCCTGAGATTATCATCATGCCTACTTTAGCAAGTCATTCCGAGGCTACCTTGGATTCCATCCCTAAAGGATTCAAGCTCCCTACCACTGATGATGACACTTTTGAAATTCGTCCATCTTATATCAATTTGGTGGAACGAAATTTATTTGGAGGGGGAACTACTGAAGACCCTGCAAAACATAAGGAAAAATTCGTCACTTATTGCTGTTCCATCCCTTTAACTGCTGGGGTGACACAAGATCAGGTGAAGCAGGTGCTCTTTCCTTTTTCCTTGAAATATGGTGCTGCAGAGTGGTTGTGAGATTTGGATATGGAGGATTAGGGAGTTACTGACTGGAATACTCTAGCTCTTGCTTTCTATAAGAGGTACTTTCCATCACAGAAGACTAATACATTAAGGAATCAGATTACCAGCTTCAAACAAACATCCACTGAATATTTGAATGAGGCATGAGTTCGCTTCAAACGCTTGGTCCGTGTTCCCCATCATGGCTTTCAAAAGTTGTTTCTTTGCAACTAGTTTTACAATTGGTTGTATGATGATCATCGTGCTTTGCTAGATTCTTCAACTAATGGGAGGTTTCAGGACAAAAGCAATGATGATACCGCGTGGAAGTTGATTGATCAGATTGCTACCCATACTGCAAAGTATGGAAATCCCAGGGGAAGTGTCCGTAGAAGTGGGGGGGAGATAGCGGTATTGCGGCGCAGTTAGAGGCTCTTTTTGCCCAAATTGCTGAGATGAAGACTACCCAATCTTTGGGTAATAAGGAGGTAGTCCATGGTATGAGTTAACAGGAAGAGTCTTGTGCGCGATGTGGTATGGATGGTCATAATGCAGCTGAGTGTTTGAGCACATTGGAGCAGGTTAATGCCTATCACTCTTTCAGGCAAGGTACACCTTTATTTAACTTTTACAATGAAAGAACGAAGAAGCATCCTTTCCTTCAATGGTCTAGTCAAAATGTGTAAAATCCACAGCCGCAACAACCACAGAAAAATCCATATATTGTTCCTCAGAACCGTGGTAATCATGCACAAGGAGGATATCAAAGGCAAAATCAAGGAGGTCAGCAGTTCAATAATCAATATCAACAACCTCCTCAACAAGCTCCAAATAATGAGATGGCAGAGTTAAGAGCTCTCTTGCAACAAACTTTGTCAATGCAACAAAAGCACACGGCTCAAATTTCTGAGCCGATTGCCCATAATAAGATGTTGGATACCCAAGTGGCGCAAATGGCTGTTCATAATTATTCAAAACAGCCCGGAAATCTTCCTCCTTAAGGTAAACAAGCTCATGAGCAAGCTAATGTCGTTCAATTGAGGAGCGGTACCACATATCAAATTCCGGAATTGCCAAGTAATGAAGATGAATTGCCCATTAATTAAGATAAGGTACCCTATATGCATCCTAAGGGATTGGGAAATTTGGAGCTAAGTGACTATGAAAAAGAAGTTGACGAAACTGAAACACGAGACGAGAATAAAAGCGAGGAAAGCAAAAAAGACGGAATCACTAATGATCCTCAATCGAGTAGCCATAGGCTCGATCGAGGAACCTCTATGCTCGATCGAGTGTTACCCAGGCTCGATCGAGGCACCCCTGCAGTCGACGACGGTGTTTCAAAAATCGTTTCTAAAGCAAAGGAAGCCGAGCCGATTACTATTGCACTACCTTTTCCGCATCGTCAACAAAAATCTAAGCTGGATAAGCAGTTTGGAAGGTTCATGGAGGTAGTAAAGAACTTGCAAGTGAGTGTTCCTTTTACTGAGTTGATCACTCAAGTGCTGGCTTATGCAAAGTTTATGAAAGAGATATTGATAAGGAAGAGGTCCTTTGATGAAGTGGAGACAATTATTTTTACTCAAAAGTGCAGCGCCGTGTTGCAAGCTAATTCACCACCTAAGCTAAAGGATCCAGGGAATTTTTCTATTCCTTGTCATATCAGTTATCTTACTATTAGTAAAGCTCTTTGTGATTTAGGAGCTAGCGTTAGTGTCATGCCTTATTCTATTCGTAAGAAATTAATTATGAGTCAAATGACTTTTACTAATATGACTTTGCAGATGGTTGACCGATCTATTAAGCACCCATTGGGTATGTTGGAGGATGTTCCAGTTAGAGTTGGGAAATTCTTCATTCCCGTTGATTTTGTTATCTTAGATATGGCTGAGGACAACTAAATTCCTATCATCTTGGGTATACCATTCCTTCACACAGCGGGGGCGGTTATAGATGTTAGGAGATGGAGACTGACTTTAGCTGTGGGGGGGGGGGGGGGTGATACTATTGTTTTCAACATAGAAAAACCTGTGAAATATCCCATGATAAAAGAAACTTGTCATAGTATTGATATTGTTGATTTTACTATTGATGAGTGCCTCGCTATGTGTTTTAACAGGGATCTTCTGGAGATTGCCCTTGTTTCTAATTCAGCTGTTGAGACGGGTTCATGGAGTCAAGAAGTTGATGAGATTGAGAAGTTGCTAACTGGAGAGGAATGCCCAAATCAAAAGGTATACAGCTTAGGTAGCCCATCTAAGGTTACCGAGGTAAAGAAACATGAACTTAAACCCTTTCCCTCTCATATTAAGTATGAATTTTTGGATGACTGTGAAATGAACCCAGTAATTGTCAATGCTAGCCTAACTGAAGGCCAACTTTCTGCTTTGTTGTCCGTTTTGAAAACTCACAATAAAGCCATTGGGTATAGCATTGATGATTTACAAGGTATTAGTCCTGACTTTTGTATGCATCGTATTCACTTGGAAGAAGGTCACAAGCCTAGTGCACAAGGTCAGGGACGACTAAATCCTCCAATGCAGGAGGAGGTAAGGAAAGAGGTGCAAAAATTACTTGATGCTAGCATTATTTACTCTATATCTGATTCTAAGTGGGTCAGTCCTGTCCAAGTTATACCTAAGAAGGGAGGTACTACAGTAGTAAAGAATGATAAAAATGAGTTAATTGCTACTAGACTTGTTACAGGTTGGAGAATGTGTATTGACTATAGGAAGCTGAACACAGCTACTAAGAAAGACCACTTCCCACTTCCTTATATTGATCAGATGTTAGAAAAGCTAGCATATCATAGTTATTTCTGTTACCTAGATGGCTACTCCGGTTTCTTTCAGATACCCATTCATCCCGACGATCAGAAAAAAACTACTTTCACTTGTCCATATGGTGTATTTGCTTATAGGAGAATGCCTTTTGGTTTGTGTAATACCCCAGCTACCTTTCAGCGTTGTATGATGGCCATATTTTCTGATTACATAGAGTCTATTATGGAAGTCTTTATGGATGATTTCAGTATTTATGGTACTGACTTTGATGTTTGTTTGAGAAACTTGACTAAGGTTTTGCAGCAATGTGAGGAGAGCAATCTTGTGCTCAACTGGGAGAAGTGCCACTTCATGGTTACTGAAGGGGTGGTACTTGGCCATTTGGTGTCAGGTAAAGGTATCCAAGTGGATAAAACTAAGGTTGAGGTAATTGAGCAACTCCCGTACCCGGTTAATGTTAAAAGTGTGCGTAGTTTTCTTGGTCATGCAGGATTCTATCGTCGCTTTATTAAGGATTTCTCAAAAATTGCTCAACCTCTAACCTAGCTGCTTCATAAGGATACACCTTTTGTGTTTACTGATGAGTGTGTTAAGTCTTTTGACAGGATTAAACAAGCTCTTATCTCACCTCCTATAATCCGATCTCCGGATTGGAGTCTACCTTTTGCGATTATGTGTGATGCCAGTGACTATGCAGTTGGAGCTGTGTTGGGGCAAAAAAAAGATAAAGTGTTGCATGCTATTTTTTTTTGCAAGAAAATCAAGCCATATATTCATCCATATAGGGAATAAATGGCCAATCTTACAAAATGAGAACCACAAGTTTCAACTACTAACATCCATCTAGAGCTTCTACTATCTCACCCTCTTTGGAAGGGTGAGTTACATATAATAATCGTACTTTGACAAAATATTGAATACGCTGAACTACATAATCATAATGATGCTCTATTCCACTAAAGACCCTGGAATTGCGCTCCTCCCAAAGGCAATAAACAGCTGCACCTAGACAACTGGAGTACCATTTGGCCTTCCAATGCTTACAGGCTCTGCGGCCCGCAATCCAATGCATCTCCTTACTTAGCTTGACAGTCCTATTAGTGATTCTCAACCAAGTTAGGAGCTGTCTCCAAACCATAGAAGAATAGCTGCACTGAAAAAACAGGTGTTGATGGGTCTCATTATCCATCTTGCATAAAATGCAACGGTTCACAATATAAATTCCTCTAGTGTTTAACTGGTCAATGGTTGCCAGTTTCTTCTGCATAGCCATAACCAGAAAAACACTGTGCTTGGGAAGTAGAGCACGATTCCAAGCAACTTTAGCCCAACTTAAGGTATTACCACGCTGTCTAAATTGGTCATATAAAAGATGAAGCTGAAGACTACCCCTCCTAACACAACTCTCCAGCAGGACCTGAGCATTATCACCAGTGCCAGCCATAGCCAATAACTCGTCCCTAACCTGCAGAATACACCTCCAACTCTCAGAATGATTGCTTTTCTTCTGCATAGTCCATAAGTTCCCAGTTTTGATATTGTATGTGTAATTCTAAGTGACCCAGAAACCATCAGATTTTTTAATGAGTTCCCAAAGCTATTTGCAAATGACACATTTATTCCATGACAAAATTTCCTTGATGTTAAATCCCCCTTCCTGATAGGGAGAACAGCAAGATGCCCAACTTTTCATAATCAATTTCCTTTGTCCTTCCTCAGAATTCCAAAGAAAATTTCTACAAAACTTATTAAGTAGCCTGATCAAACCCTTAGGTAGCAATAGTGTTAAGCACCAGAATTGTTCAAGGCCAAAAATGACAGAATTAATAAGGCTAATCTTTCCTGCATATGATAGCTTATAATTAGACCAATGGTTTAATGCCCCCTGAACCTTGGATATAAGATCAGCAAACATAGCTTTATTAAGCCTGCCCTCATTAAGTGGTACTCCAAGGTATCTGAAGGGAAATGCATCTTCAGTATAACCAGTGACTCTCAGTATTTCTTGCTTAATGACATCTCTTATGCCTCCCATGTATATGCTGGTTTTGTCAGGGTTAGCAAATAAACCAGACATATGTGCAAAAGAGTCCAAAGATGTAGTTACAGCACTGACAGAAAGAACATCACCTCGAACAAATAACATCAAATCATTAGCAAAGATTAAGTGAATCAGCCCAAGTTTACCACATTTAGGATGGTAAGATACTTGATGCTGCTGGTGGATGCTCCTCAGAATACGAAATAATATTTCCATACTCATAACAAACAGAAAAGGAGATAAGAGATCTCCCTGCCTGAGTCCACTAGCTCCTTTAAAGAAACCAACATGGTCACCATTCACCTTCAAGCTGAACCAGGTAGAAGTAATACAGCCCAGGATCCACCTTCTAAATATCTCAGGAAATTTAAAATGTTGCAGCATTTTATCAATAAAGTCCCATTGAAGAGACCCTCTTGAGCATATCCCTTAATCAGATATTGGGTCAGCATTATGTTTTCAAAAATACTTCTCCCTTTAACAAATGCCCCTTCTCCTTACCCACTATATCAGGCAAGAAAGGTTTAAGTCTTGAGCATAAGATCTTACTGGTTGTCTTGTAAAAGACAGTGCAGCAGATAATAGGTCTATAGTCCATGACTGTTGACACCATAGATTTCTTAGGAATAAGAGCAAGCAATGTAGTGTTGGCTTGCTTAGACATATGGCCTATTTTAAAGAATCCTTTAACAACATTGCAGAACTCATATTTGATGATATCCCATGAGGTTTTGAAGAATTGTGCTGAAAAACCATCTTGCCCAGGATTCTTGTTTGAAGCAATGGAGAAGAGTGCAAGCTTGATTTCCTTTTCATCAACATCCTTACAGATCTCCTCACATCTAGAGTCAGGAAACCTAGGCCCATCCAAAGAATCCATAAGAGAAGAGTCCACTGGAATATGTTGCCCCAATAACCACTGATAATATTCAACAAATGCCTGATTCACATCAGATATCCCTTCCCTATCAAGCCCCTGTCTATCCTTTATCTTCCCAATAAGGCTTTGATGCTTCCTAGAAGCAATTCTAGAGAAGTAGTAACTTGTGGGTGCATCATTGTACTTAATATTCTGAACCTTAGCTCTTTGGATTAGAGAACTATGTTCAGCTCTTTTTAAAGTCAAGTAAATCTGCAGGAAACCCTTCTCCTTTGTTATCATGTCAGGGTCCAAAGGATTAACTTGAAGACAGGATTGACAGTCATACAAGTTCTGCTGAGCCTCCTTAACTTTTCCTGAAATCCCAGAATATGAATTCTTATGTAAGGTAATGAGCCTGTGCCTAACATTTTTGAGTTTAGAGAACAAGCTGTAAATAGCATTCCCTCTAACAGATCAACTATATATGCTACTACGGAGAAGGAGCTTCTTGCAGTTGTCTATGCTTTAGACAAATTTAGAGCTTATCTTGTTGGTTCTAAAGTTATTGTTCATACCGACCATGTAACATTAAAGTATCTTTTAACTAAACAGGAAGCTAAACTACGGCTTATTAGATGGATTTTATTATTGCAAGAATTTGATTTAGAAATTCATGATAAGTCGGGTGCTGAGAATGTTGTTGCAGATCATTTGTCTCGTTTGAGATTTGCAGGAAGAGAAATTTTGCCTATTGATGATTCTTTTCCAGATAACCGTCTTCGAGCTATAACTACTGGCACTCCGTGGTTTGCAGACTATGCTAATTACTTGGTTGGAGGTATTCTTCCTCCTGACTTGTCTTATCAGTAGAAGAAGAGATTCATGCATGATGTGAAGCGGTATTTCTGGGATGATCCATAATTGTTTCGGGATTGCGCAGACGGTACTTATAGATGGTGTATTCTAGAGGTTGAGGTACATGCCATTCTTTCTCACTGCCACTCTTCTTCTTATGGTGGTCATCATGATCCATCTAGGACTTTTGTTAAGGTAATGCAACCAGGCTTATTTTGGCCAACTATCTTGAAAGATGCTACTACTTTTGTCCGTTCTTGTGATGCATGTCAAAGAACAGGTAATATTTCGCAAAGGCACGAGATGCCTCAAACTAGGATCTCAGAGGTAGAGATTTTCGATGTTTGGGGTATTGACTACCCAGGGCCATTCCCTACTTCTCATGGGAATCAATATATTTTAGTAGCTGTAGATTATGTTTCTAAATGGGTGGAGGCAATTGCCATACCCACTTGTGATGCTAAATCTGTTTTGAAGTTGTTTCAGAAAATCATCTTTCCACGGTTTGGAGTGCCTTGCGCGGTGATTAGTGATGGAGGCAAGCATTTCAATAAACGTCATCTTAACTCTTAGTTGAAGAAATATGGCGTTACACACCGTAGAGCATTGGCATATCATCGTCAAACTAGTGGACAAGTGGAGGTTTCCAACAAAGAATTGAAACAAATCTTGGAGAAGGTAGTGAGCAAGAATCTAAAAGATTGGAGTCGGAAGCTTGATGATACTTTATGGGCTTACCGTACTGCATACAAGACCCCGATTGGAGCATCACCTTACCGTTTAGTCTATGCTAAATCTTGCCATCTACCTGTGGAGCTTGAGTACAAGGCTATTGATACCGTCGTGGAGTATCAAAGATAAATTTATAATCCAAACTACTACTATAGCTAGTGGCAGTCAGGGTCGAACCACAGAGAGGCGATGCAATTAATAGTTGTCTAATTTTAGTCTAAAGTAACAGTTGTGAGGGGGGGGTTTGATTTGAACAGTTCTATAACTAAAGGCAATCAAATTAAAATTAAACTTAAAACAAATAAATGAGCAGTAGATGAAAACAGATGAAAACAAATATTAAAAGGATGCTAAGATGGTCGGTTCACTATAGTTTCGACGGCGGCAACTCTAAGTAAACTGTTTTAAGCATGTTAGACGGGAAAATAAAAAGTCCTCTCGGTCCAATTTAACAGGCAGCAACCTTTCGGCCTAAGCTACGGGTCCCTAAATCTCACTAATACTAACTTTCGTTCTTGATTAATGATACTTAAAGCCTAAATTAACTTACCTCTAGATCTTATTAATTTAGTCGTCTTAATTAAGTAGTCTAATTCCCTCCCCATCTTTCGATCTGTCGGGTCGGTCAATTCCTAAGCATTCAACTAGTCGCGTGCACTCGATTCGTCAAATATAGCAATTAAATTAAATAAGACGCATCTAATCTAACACGCGGCGGTCGATCGACCATGTAGGTCGGTCGATCGACCAGAACCCAATAACAGGTCGCCTAAGTCGAAACCGTCTAACCTACAGATCCCCTACATCTTAACACAAAGGATTTAGCTTCTCATGATGGTGATAATAACAACAATAAAATTAACAAATAAAGCAATTGAGTTCATAATTGAATTAACTAAATAAATAACTAACATGAAACGAGAATTTGGCTTTGGGAAATCTAAACTAGCAATTCTAAACTACGGAAGAATTAAAGCAACAAAACTGAACAAAGGAACAGAAGAATACCGTAAAGAAGAATTGAAGAGTAAAGACCAAAACCAAATGCGAAAAGTAAACTTTATTGACGAAAATTATTCTAAACTAATGGAATAATCAAAATTCAACCTTTTTTGTGTGACGAACCCTAATTAATTCCTTAGAATCACCCGATGCCTGTTATGAAACATAGGGTTCACGTTATATAGGAATATAGCGTGATTCTTATTCTTAAAACCTAATTACAATTGGGCTTCTAACTTCTCGTCCTTTTAATTTGCGTCAGATTAAAATAGCGGTCGATCGACCACTAAGACCGGTCGATCGACTAAGATGCGCTGTACAGAAGCTTCTGATAGTCGTGCTCTGGTCGATCGACCCAAGGCATCAGTTGATCGACTGCTCCTCCTTCCTGAAGACTTCTGTTCAGTATTCTGACAGTCTATAGACCGCGTAGGTCAGTCTATAGACCACTATAACTGGTAATCCGCTTCTGAAACTCTCGCAAATCTATCTTTCAGGCCTTGATACGCGCACCAAGTTCATCTCTCGAGTCACTACTTCATGTCAAATGCAATGCTAAGCACTTAGGGATGGATTCGGCTTGATTTCCGCTGGATTCTTCACATTTCTGCAATATTACACAAAAACACGAAAGTAGACGGAAATAGGGAAAATAGTAGCATAAACTACCTAATTGAGCTCTGAAGTGCATGTAAAAGAGGGTGTAAAACATCATATTTAGGACACGCTTCAAACTTCCCCAAACCAAAACCTTGCTTATCCCCAAGCAAGAACTAGACTCGATCTTAAAACCTAGTGGAACGAGTTCAACCTCAGAGCGAAATGCAATTATAAAGCCTAAACCAGTTTAATGCAACAACTAACAATCAATTAGCAATATGAATCATGCAAACGAGTTATGTAGTCGTTAAAAACTGCTGAACCGTCAACTATAGAGACTTATCATTATGGACTCTAACGGGTCGCTCAGATCACACATAAGCACAGGTGAATATATGTAAAGATAGAAAGAAGTAATTTTGTAATGACACTCACCTAACTACGACCTATAAGAACATGCCTGCAATCTAATATGAAAATGATCTCTACAACCGTACATATGCATTCCAACCATTAAAGACCATGACACATGCCGAGGTAAATTTGGATATGTGAGGTAAATGGTAAGAAGGGGCTAAAATAAATTTGGATATGAGGAGTTAAAGCCAAGCTAGTAACTATAGACCCAAATTACGGGAACATCCCAACTTCAAACTCAAGATCAATCGAAACGGTGCTAAATAGTAAGCACAAATCTCACAATCTCCACAACACATCAATTCCCCAAATAATATAAATAGCAACATGGGAACAAAATCACCATCTAATGAAGATTCAATCATGTGATTTTTCGAATTTTATTTCGCTACTGCAGCAAGCAGTCGATCGACCAAGTGGGACGGTCGACCGACTGACCTCTTTTTTTTTTCGATTCATTTTTTTTTCTCTTTTTTTTCTCTTTTTTTTTCTTTTTTTTTTCTTTTTTTTCAACATTTCACCAACATTCTCAATAAGAGCAAATATAACCAAAATGATAAGAACACTCCCAAAGACTAATACTACTAGCTTGACAAAGGCAGGCTGAATATAGGAGGTAGTTAAAGGGACAAAAGGCTATTTTTGGCTATGTGAAGCTTATGGGCAAAAAGAATAAAGGAGACCCTCTTCCACATATGTCAACAAACCACAGACCGAATGCATACAGGTATTAAGTAGACCAAGTTCATATTTATGCATATTTATGTAACATGCCTTATAAGGAGTAACTACTCACATCTTAAATAAACTGGTCATGAATGACACTAGTTAAAAGGCTCTAAATCTCAGAAAATGATGTAGTTTGCCAAAAATCTAAGTCAAGTTTAAAGTTCAGCAAATAAATTAACGAAAACTCGTAGACTATGCATATGATTCTACTAATAACATGTCAATTAGCAAGGCTTAGGCATAAAGCAGCTGAAAATGCAATGTCATCATTGAAATACTACCGTTCCGACTCAACCTATATGCTAAAATAAACATGCATTTTTTTGAATTTTTGAAATTTTTCAATTTTTTCAATTTTCTGTATATAAGAGGAAAATAAACAATAATGTAAGATAAAATTGTAAACGTGAATGCAAAACAGAATGAATGCAACGCAAAACCCTTCCCCAAACCAAATCACACAATGTCCCCATTGTGCAAAATCATATAATGAAAGATAAGCAAAAGAAGTTGGGATTTGTGGAATTATAACTAAAATTGGCATAAAAGAAGGACTCAGAAACTCACAAGACTTTAAGCGCAGCAGGAAACCTCCCCAAACCAGCGTGAGCTAGGAGGTTTCGGTAGCCAGCAGTTCTACCATAGGTACCTGAAAAGAAACAAACATACCGCGCGTAATTCCGAGAAAGCAATTTACGAAACGCAAAATAATGTGCAAAATAAGAAAACAGAAGAAAACAGAAATGAATCGGAGAATAAAGTGGAGAAAAGACTCCCTTAACTCCGCAAATCGACCAAACACAGCAGGGAAATGGTCGTGAACAGGTACAACAGCGAAGGCGGTCAATCGACCATACCAGCCAGTCGATCGACCAGGGTGACAGGAACAGAAGCCCCTTGAGTCGCGGCAAAGTCGATCGACCAAACAAGCCAGTCGATCGGCTGTGATACCTGCTGTAAGTTTCTGATTTCTTCGAATTAGCTCAATAAATTGAGCTAATATGGTATATGAACCTGCAAATACACATAATAACACGCCCAAAATTGCGCAAAACCCAAAGTAACAGTCTAAAGTCTTTAAATACTAAGCAAACTTATTAAAGCGAAGTCTCGCGCACACCAAAGCAATAAAAAGTCTAACAAAAGCAATAAAATGTTTTCAAAAAGTCTTAATCAACTAATAGTTGATCAAGAATGGCCACGGAATGGCCCACTTGCTCCGCTTCTGACTACAAGAAGTAGCCTCTATAGTGCTCATCTCCTCAGCGGCACTCCTAACAACTCTGATATCTGCAGAACTCAATGGATCAACATCTCTAACATCTTCCCAATCAATGACTTCGTCTGGCTCGTCAAAATCCAAATCGGACTCCGTCACCTTGACTGGCTCCTCATCAGGCTCCTCATCTGTTCCATAGCTAAGACATCCTAGATCGCCTCTTTGAACGATTGGCTCCTTCACAACTGGAGCAACATGCGGCTCTAACTTCCCCAAACCAGCCCCTGCAACAGTCAAAACAGAAGGATCTTCCTCCAATTTGCTCCCAAACTGGGGCGGAGGTGTTATAGTAGAAATAGGCATAGGGGCAGGCATATCAGGCAACACAACATAAGATTTAGCTACATTGCAAGTTACTGGGTACATAGCATCCTTTTTCTTATAGGTCTGGGCAAAAACAATGGACTGTTTCCCTACCTTAAAGGTCAATGTCCCTGAGCCAACATCTATAACAGCACCAGCAGTGTGCAGAAATGGTCTACCCAAAATGATAGGGATGTGAGCATCCCCGGGTATATCTAGCACAACGAAGTCAACTGGGAAAAAGAACTTTCCTATTTGCACAGGAATATCCTCTAAGACTCATATGGGCTGGACCGCAGAACGATCAGCCATCTGTACTGTCATGTTTGTGATTGCGAACTTAGTCAATTTCAATTTCTTAGGAAGACTCAAAGGCATAACACTAATACTGGCCCCTAGGTCACACAAGGCCTTCTCGATAGAAAAGGTGCCAATATTACATGAGACTGAAAAACTACCTGGGTCTTCTAACTTATGTGGAGCAGTGTGAGCCAAATAGGAACATGACTCCTCAGTTAGTGCGACAGATTTCACAGTATCAAGTGACTTCTTTTTAGACAACAGCTGGCCATAAATTTCATGTAAGCAGACACTTGATTAACTAATTCTAAGAAAGGAACTTGCACATTTAAACTACGAATAACATTTTCAAACTTGTTAAACGATACTTGTTCCTTTGTCGGCACCAATCTCTCTGGGTACGGGGCTGTAAGAAGCAACTTAGCCCTCTCCTCTAGGTCTCTCATACCGGCATCAGTGGACTTAGGCTGAAAATCCACTACTTTGTCCTTATTGTAGCTCGAACCTTCTTCAGAGCGTCTCAGGAATGAACCATTAACCGTCGTAGGGTCGTACTTTGGAACCGGAACTGACCCATCAGCATTTGGATCTTGCCTCGATAATTTCGGAGTCGTCGTACCCCGAAATAAATAGTCCCTTAAGTTATCTGGCATTGGAGGACGAAAAGGTTCACAATCAGCAGCATCTTCAGTCGATCGACCATGTAAGTCAGTCAATCGACTGGCTTCCGCAAGACTAGAAGCTTCACTGTTACCCGAGCTGGTCGATCGACCAAGTATGTCAGTCGATCGACTGAGATACCTGTTGATCATCTTTTTCTTGCTATTGTTCATTCAAGCCTTTTTCTTACTCGGTTCCGCCCCATGTTTTCCAGTAACATCTTCGACCATAGCGGGCCCATCAAGGGTAGACGCACTCCTCAAAGTAATCGCATTTAGAGTCTCTTTTTGATTTGGCTGCGATGGTAAATGCCCCGGAGCTCTAGTTGCACTTTTGCTTGCCAATTGGGCAATTTGACTCTCCAACATTTTTGTAGAAGTCTCTCTAGCTAGATACTCCTTTTGCAGCAAACCCGACAAATTCTGAACCATGTTTTTCAATTCAGAAATATCCGAACCTTGAAATTGCTGCTGCTGAGGCACATAGGGAGGCTTTTGATACTGCTGCTGCTTATGAGGGGGCACATAATTTTGCTGCTGTGGACCCGGATAAAGGATATTATGGTTAGTCCACCTTAAATTGGGGTGGACATTAGAGGGGTCGAGATAAGTACCAGTCTGCCTAAAGTGTTAAAAGGCAGCACATGTTTCATTCGAACTAGTACAAAACTCCGAAACATGTCCCTCTCCTCCACATCTTTTGCATGTAAAGGGACCGTCTGAAACAACATTAACTTTATATATCCCACCTTTTTGGGATCCCCCAAAATCTAGCTTGTCAAATCTCGCAGTAAGGGCCTCTATTGCAGCTACAGCAGGAGATTCAGCTGATCTTCTCTGATTTCCTCTAGAATTCCCATGCTCAGCTTTATGGGTGGCCAGGTCATCGATGATTTTCCACCCCTTTGTCTCACCGCTATTTTCTTGAAATCTCCCATTAGCTGTAGCATCTAGGACAACTCTCTGATCATCATAAAGACCATTATAGAATTGGTTGCACAGAAAACATTTCTCAAACCTATGGTGCGGAATAGATCGCACCAGCTTCTTGAAACGGATCCATGCCTCATGAAAATCTTCATCAGGACCCTGTTTAAAGCTTGTGATCTGAGCTCTAATCGCATTGGTCTTCGATGCAGAGAAATATTTCTTATAAAATGCTAGGGCCAGCGAATTCCAATCGGTAATCCCATTGGCAGCTCGATCCAGATCTCAGTACCACTCCCTAGCGGCATCACGGAGGGAGAATATGAACATCATCTCCTTTATCTGGTCATGGGTCACATCTGCTAGTGGGGGTATGGAACAACAGTAGTCAATGAATATCTCCATATGTTTAGCTGCATCTTCATTCGCACTCCCCCAAATTGGTTTCTCTCAACCAAGTTGATGTAGGACGGTTTTGCTTCGAATTTTCTTTCCGTCCCGGCTGGCAATGCGAATCCCTTATAGAGATTCTCAGCTTTTGGCTCGGAGTGACCTGGCTATGCTTGCTTCTTCAGCCATATCTGGAGATGTAACGGTCTCAGCTGAAGAAGTAGAAATAGGAGACGAAGGTGGATCCTCCTCAAATAACTCGTTCTCATAGTAACTGGACAGAGTACTCAGCTCTTCCTCTATCGGCAATACTCTAGATGATCGTCTCAACTCTCGAAAAGTCCTTTCGATCTCAGGATCTAACGATCGTAATTCACCACACTGTGACCTACGCATAAGAAGAAACTACAAGTAGAATATGAGAATAGTTGAAGGAACAGATGTCCCTTAAACCAAGAAAAAGACTTAAAATAAAAACAACTAAAAATTAAACAATTGCCTCCCCGGCAACGGCGCCAAAATTTGATACCGTCGTGGAGTATCAAAGATAAATTTATAATCCAAACTACTACTATAGCTAGTGGCAGTCAGGGTCGAACCACAGAGAGGCGATGCAATTAATAGTTGTCTAATTTTAGTCTAAAGTAACAGTTGTGAGGGGGGGTTTGATTTGAACAGTTCTATAACTAAAGGCAATCAAATTAAAATTAAACTTAAAACAAATAAATGAGCAGTAGATGAAAACAGATGAAAACAAATATTAAAAGGATGCTAAGATGGTCGGTTCACTATAGTTTCGACGGCGGCAACTCTAAGTAAACTGTTTTAAGCATGTTAGACGGGAAAATAAAAAGTCCTCTCGGTCCAATTTAACAGGCAGCAACCTTTCGGCCTAAGCTACGGGTCCCTAAATCTCACTAATACTAACTTTCGTTCTTGATTAATGATACTTAAAGCCTAAATTAACTTACCTCTCGATCTTATTAATTTAGTCGTCTTAATTAAGTAGCCTAATTCCCTCCCCATCTTTCGATCTGTCGGGTCGGTCAATTCCTAAGCATTCAACTAGTAGCATGCACTCGATTCGTCAAATATAGCAATTAAATTAAATAAGACGCAGCTAATCTAACACGCGGCGGTCGATCGACCATGTAGGTCGGTCGATCGACCAGAGCCCGATAACAGGTCGCCTAAGTCGAAACCGTCTAACCTACAGATCCCCTACATCTTAACACAAAGGATTTAGCTACTCATGATGGTGATAATAACAACAATAAAATTAACAAATAAAGCAATTGAGTTCATAATTGAATTAACTAAATAAATAACTAACATGAAACGAGAATTTGGCTTTGGGAAATCTAAACTAGCAATTCTAAACAACGGAAGAATTAAAGCAACAAAACTGAACAAAGGAACAGAAGAATACCGTAAAGAAGAATTGAAGAGTAAAGACCAAAACCAAATGCGAAAAGTAAACTTTATTGATGAAAATTATTCTAAACTAATGGAATAATCAAAATTCAACCTTTTTTGTGTGATGAACCCTAATTAATTCCCTAGAATCACCCGATGCCTGTTCTGAAACATAGGGTTCACGTTATATAAGAATATAGCGTGATTCTTATTCTTAAAATCTAATTACAATTGGGCTTCTAACTTCTCGTCCTTTTAATTTGCGTCAGATTAAAATAGCGGTCGATCGACCACTAAGACCGGTCGATCGACTAAGATGCGCTGTGAAGAAGCTTATGATAATCGTGCTTTGTTCGATCGACCCAAGGCATCAGTCGATCGGCTGCTCCTCTTTCCTGCAGACTTCTGTTCAGTATTCTAACAGTCTATAGACCGCGTAGGTCAGTCTATAGACCACTGTAACTGGTAATCCGCTTCTGAAACTCTCGCAAATCTATCTTTCAGGCCTTGATACGAGCACCAAGTTCATCTCTCGAGTCACTACTTCATGTTAAATTCAATGCTAAGCACTTAAGGACGGATTCAGCTCGATTTCCGCTGGATTCTTCACATTTCTGCAATATTACACAAAAACACGAAAATAGACGGAAATAGGGAAAATAGTAGCATAAACTACCTAATTGAGCTCTGAAGTGCATGTAAAAGAGGGTGTAAAATATCATATTTAGGACACGCATTAGCTATGTGGGCCATAAAAGAGCTAAATATGGATCCCTCACTAGCGGGTGAGAGAAGATTGATGCAGTTGAATGAGCTTGATGAGTTTCGAGTGCATGCCTATGATAGTGCTGAAGTGTACAAGGAACGAACAAAGAAGTGGCATGACAAGCATATCTTGCAACGAGAATTCCATGTTGGTGAGAAGGTATTGCTATTTAATTCTCGTTTGCGTTTGTTCCTAGGTAAACTAAGAAGTAGATGGTCTGGACCGTTCACAGTTGTTGAGGTGAACAAAGTTGGGTTAGTTACACTGCAAACTGACAAAGGTGACACATTTAAAGTGAATGGGCAACGTTTGAAGATCTACTATGAAGGTGCCCATGTTGGGGTGATAGAGGCCATTGACCTCTTCACCATTGATTCCTCTTACCGATGAGGTAATACGGTCGTGCGGGACCACTTAAACCAGCGCTACCGAGAGGCAGCTCGGAGTTTGAATTGTAATAACTTGTAATTTAGGAAATTTAATTTCATTAATCGTATTTTAGTTATGTTATTTCATTGTTTTAAGTGATGTGAGGGAGAGAATTTGATGTATTTCAAAGTATTTTTGCAGCTCAGACGGATTGCATTATGGAAAGTTAACGTATTTATGAGAAAAAGGATGGCCACAGGTGCCTTAATCGAGTGCAAGGAGGCTCGATCGAAGAAACAGCATGCTCGATCGAGTGATAGTGAGGCTCGATCGAGGAACCAACTAATTTAATTAAAAATTTCAATGTCGAGAGTTGGCGTTTTTGAAAACCGGTGCCTCGATCGAGTAAGGTCAGGCTCGATCGAGGAACCACACTTGGACTGGTGATGACCGGTTTTTTTTGTCGTCACTTCCGGTACCAAAAATAATTTATAAAACACAATTAAAAAAAGTAGTATTTAATGGGGTCGAACAAAAAGATGGCGTGGGTTAGATACTTGGTCGGTTTAAATCCTAGTTTAGTCAAATAAAAATAAAGTTGATTGATTATAAACTAAGATGCAAATAAGATATAAAATTAAACTAAATGAAATTACTTCTAATCAAATGGATGAAAGCTAAGGTCCTTAGGTTCACTTGGGTAAGTCGGGCAAGAGAAGGTTGTTAACAAGAAATGGGTAATGATAAAGGCCTATGATTGATCCTAATTTTTTAGTCAATTAGAGCTAACCAACAAGTATTTACTTAGTATGAAAAACTCATCTCGACCATGCCATATAGGCCTTCCATTGTCTTTCGACCTAGGATAGACTAAAAATGATAATGAAAGACTCAAACTCTCATTTAAGCAATCCATCAAACATTTCATAAGCATGGGAGGAATGGTTTACAAACAAGCTTTCACTTAGTTGAGATAAACTCATCAAAAACATGCATAAAGACTATCCAATAGCATAGGCACCAAGATGGATCAAATATGTCTAAGAAAGGCTCTAACTTTCATTTAAGCATCTCATTTAAACACTTCTAAAACCATCCAATAGCACAATGTACCAAGATAAGTTAAACATGCCAATAAAAGACTCAAACTTTCGTTCAAACATTTCATCGAGCACTTCATATGCACAAGAGCAAGACCCTTTAATTACCCAATTCAAAAGGTTAACAACCCAAATTCACTCCTTTTAATCACCCAAGTTCCCCCATGACCTTAGATGAGACTACTCACACATTTTCATGGATGAGAAATTACCAATAATTTCCAACAAAATACAAACAAACATGGGAAACATGATAAAGATTGTAACTTTGGATGAATAATAATTAAACAACATAATAAATTTAAACTAATGAATGTAAACAATAGATGAGAATTATACCAATAAAGAGGAAAGGAACAAGTTTGGATAATACTGGAAGATGAATTCTTCTTGTCTTCCAAATATAACCCAAATGCCTAATTGTATACTATTGAGAAATTGAAGAACTTGCTTAAACAAAAGAAGAATTAAACTAATAATTGAAGAAAGATTACAACTTTTTATTGAATCAAAATGAGAGAGGAAATATTAGGGTTCTACAATATTTAGAGAGGAAAATAAGCTAAACTATTCTAATCTATTTTCTAGGCTAATTCTAAGGTGGTAATGTGTGTAAGTAAAAGTGTAGTGGTCTAATTATACTAGTTTTATACTACTACTAAATACAAACTAAATAATAAGATTAAAAATATTATTAGACTACTACTAATAATAATAATAAATAATAATAATAATAATAATAATAATAATAATAATAATAATAATAATAATAATAATAATAATAATAATAATAATAATAATAATAATAATAATAATAATAATAATAATAATAATAATAATAATAATGCCTCACTAATGCCTCCAAGCAAAAAAAATTAACCACGCACAACATTCTAGCCCGTCAAAAATAGGGCAAAAACAGAGAGGGGGGGTGCCTGCTGGCCCGCCGGCCGCCGGCCTGGGCACCGATAGCGAGCACATGGAGCAAAGGGCGAATTAAAGGAGGCGTGTAGCGGGAGCTGGTTGGCAGGCAGGCGGTTTGCCGGTAGAGAGCACATTGAATTGATGCGCGAAATGAAAGAGGTGTTGTGTGCCGGTGAGACGGCTGCCGGTGGATGCACCTGTAGTGAGACATTGAGCAAAAAGAGAGGATTTGTAGTTGGTGCCTACCGGTGTGGGTAGTCGGCTGCCGGTGGGCCGGCATAGAGAAACAGGGAGGCGCACGAGGGATTCGAAGGGGAAGAAATGCGGGCTGCTGCTACTGGTCGGTGCCGCCGTGGTGGTTGTCGGTGGATGGCGGTTTTGGTCTGGTGATGATGGGCTGATGTGGTGGTCGTAGGTGAGGTCCACGGTGGCCGGAGGTGGTTAGAAGGTGGAGTTGGAGATGGGTTAATTTATGGTTGTATTGTTTACGGACGGGAGTGGAAGAAGGGTTCGTGGTGGCTTCCACGGTGGTTAATGGTGGTTATGGGAGGTTGGGTTATGAAGTTGGAAGTGGGACGATGTTAGTGGTGGTGATGGGTGGCTTCCACGGTGGCTGGAGGTGGCTTTGGTGGTGGTTGAAAGATGGCCGCATGAAATGATTATAATTGTATGTTTTGGCTAGGGGGAAAGGTGAGTTCGTGGTGGCTGGTTTGGTGGTCCATGGTGGTCGTGGATGGTTGGTATGTGATGTTGGAAGTGGAGGGTGGTGAGTGGTGGTGAGTGGTGGCTGCCACGGTGGACGGAGGTGGTAGTAAAAGCTCAGCAAAGACCGTCTGAAGTTAGCAGCTGCTCCTTTACTTAGTTTATTTTTCCAAAGTTTAGCCTATTTTCACCTCCGCCATTTCTTCTCATAATCTCGTCTTGCTCTTCCGCCTCACTTTCCCGTCTTGCCTGCACATTAAATTAAATTAATATAATAATAATAATACTAATATTATACATAAATACAATTAATTATTAATTATAAACTAATACCACTAATTATTATAAATTAGTAATTAAATGAGCTTATTAGATAATTAAGCACACAAAATCAAGTCAGAATAAAATATAAATGCGGGGCAAAATACGACTAAAATGCTACTTATCAAATCTCTCCACACTTAAACCTTACTCGTTCTCGAGTAAGCTCATTTAAACTAAACTGAGACCCTTAATATAAAAGACTAGCTAAACTAATAATATCCGATGAGAGGCAATTAACGGGCCTTCTCCGTCCCTTCAACTCACACCAAAACACAATGAGGTATGCATTCCGTGCAAGGAAAGTGGGGGCTTGCGGAAAATTTTGACACATCCAACATTTAAGCACGAATCAACATATAAGATGCATCACAAAAAGCCAAACCGCTTTCCTCATCTAAGCGGCCGTTTTGTTTTCAAAAACCGAACAAAGAGAGTCATTAGTGGAGGATGCCGTCTCCGGGTCTTACCAAGGTGTCGACTCCCTAATTCTAGCCAAGTAACCAACATTGACATCACGGGGTGCCTTAGAAACAAATTCTAGGCGGGAAAGGGGATGTACATAGCTATACTCTCAAGATTGACACGACACACGCAAGATTCGACTCCATATCAAACCCTTGACCAAAGGAGACCAAAGACCGACTCTCATGGGTTTCACTAGTCACTCAGATGAAAGAATGGGGTGATTTTTGTGACAAAAAGTAGCCAAAATCACTCTCCTAACTCGACTTGCGAAGCATGCCTGCAATCTAATATGGTACTATATCCAATATCCGTAAGAGAAATGCCAAATGATGCACATACAAGAGACAATCGGGTTGTAATGGGGCTTGGGTTAGGTGAAAAGGGATCGGTGCAAACACCGTTTTATGACATGTGAGGCTATCAGATTGAGTAGTCGACACATCTAACCGATTCACTAAACTTAACCAATGCAAATGAATTCCTTCACAAAATATGACAAGATTGTCATTTCCAAAAATTATTCAATCCTCTTCAAAACAAACTCAATTTGCAAATTACCAAAACTTTATTTAAGACAAAAATATACATTCTTTTCTTTTTGCTTTTTCATTTCATTTTTCTCTTTTTCTATTTGTTTTTCTTCTTCATTTTTTCCTTTTCTATTTGATTTTCTTTCTTGCATTGTTCACGACTTGTTCACCTCTTATTAGACAAAAGTAGCCAAAGTTGAATTTCACTCATGTGGCATTAAGATCATACACCTCAAGCAGAGTCAAAATTTCAACCTAAATATACTCCACAAAAGAACCACAATAACGAACTACTCAACCAAGGTGAGTTGTTTATGGGATGTAGTTATTTTGTTGGCAATAGAAATGATAAGGCTTAGGCTCAAAATGGGTTAACAAAAGGAAACAATTGACTCAAGGGCATAACAAAAGCTTATTTGGCTATTGTGAGGTTACTTTATTTGAACAAAATTGTCTCAATATGCACACCGACACTTCTACGATAAGGAATGAGCACCATACTTATGCGTTTTGACATGACATACCACGTAAGGAGAACTACTCACATGACCTAAATGGGACCGGTTTGATGGACTGGCCATATGGAGACTCTATCCTCACATTTTAGTAGCTATGTCGGTCCTAGGTCAAGTCTCGGGCCTAATACGGTCTCACAAGGTGGTCGCAACTTGGTTGTTAAGCTAGACTTCCGGGTTTTTGCAAGCAAAAATCCTAACATGTGTCATCAAGAGGTACGAGCTATCAAGAGGGAAATGACACGGGCAAAATAAATTAACATCATTGACAACATATGCCCTCCACATTTAGACTCCATATGCAAATATTTACAAACAAGATGCAACGTGTATGGATGCAACTAATCATATGAACAAACTACGTGAATGCAAGAGTGAACACATATATACATATCTACTCTAAATACATACAATATCTAGTCCTAACAGCACACCAACAACACAAGCATATCCAAAACGGTTCCCAAAGGGAACACCCACATCACATATCCCGTCCTCCTCCATGCTTATATATACAAAAAGAAAGGGAAGGATAATAGAGAAAAGGTTGGAAGAATTTTACCAAATGTCTTCTCCGATGCTCTCATGTGTTGTCAATAAAAAAAGGTTAGGACAATTGCAATATATATATAATATAAACAATGCAATATTTTTGGAATTTTTGAAAATTTTCAATATTTAGGTATTTGTTTTTCAAATTAACAAGCAAGTATATACAAATATAAACAAATATTCACAAAGTGGATATTTCCCTCCCCACACTTAAAACTTACATTGGCCTCAATGGATCAAAGTATAGGGAGAGAATAAGAAATTAAAAGAACATATTTTTTTATTTTAAATATTTGAAAATAAATAACATTTTTTTGTATTTTTAAAATTTGAGAATTTCCTCCCCACACTTATTTATTTACATATTTCGTGATGGAAATAAATGTGTGGAGGATATTCGAAAAGTAAATACATATTTTTGAAATTTTTGAAATTTTTCCAATTTTTTTGTGATTTTTTGGTTAATGAATGTAATGCGTGAACTATCCTACATGCTAAATTGAAAGTACAATGCAATCTACACTACATGAATTCAAAGAGAGCTAATTTAGATTAACTCTTAATCGGATCGTGTCACTAAATGCAAAATGCGGTAAAAACTTAATTAAAGAGAGGAAGAATATATACAAGGCGGTGGTTCTTAAGTAACTCCACAAAACCTCTCCATTAAAGAGGCTTCAATCAACCGGGATCCACCTCTTGGGATCCCGCTATCCCCTTACCGACTTCAAACTTTCCCATGGAGCAAGAGCTCCCTAGCTTTGACAAAACTTCATGTACACCATTCATGGCATGGTGCACTTCCAACCATTTCCGGGCAATTTCTTCTTCATGCTGCTTCTTGTCATGGACAAGAACTTCTTCGTTTTCAAGGCTTGGCTCACATTTCCCTTTTCTTTTCACCTTCTTTCTCCATCTTTTTGGTTTCTTCTTCTCAACCATTGGCTTCATTTTTGGAGGGGTATTAGTGCTAGAATCAAATTTGGGAGGGATGACATTGGGGTGATCCTCTCCAACCTTAAGCTTCAACTCCTCTTTTACTTTTTCATCTTCTATCATCAACACTTCGCCTACCCCTTTCTTATCAATCTTCTTTGGGGTTTCTTTGCTTGAAGTGACCGAGCTATACTCTTCAAGGCAAGTAAATTGGTAGGAGGTGTGAGGTGGAGGAGTCAACTTCTCAACATTGAGGTTCATGATGTCGTCATTTTTATCCTCATTTTCTTGACCCTCCAAATGAACCGAACCATTACCTAAGATAAGAGATTCAACATCTTCCAAACTAGTGTCAAAACTACAAGTATCACAGTTTTTCTCGCGGCTCCTCAACTCCCCAAGTATGGCAATTTCAAATTCATCAACCTCCATTTCCAAAGTCCTAACCGCTTCCCCACACTTGCCATTGACACACACTTTATCTTCATGAATTTTAGAAGAATTGGTGGTGGGAGGCCTTCCTCATCATCATAGATATTCTTTTGCTTTGAGATAACTTCCTCTAGAAAGTTAGTGTAATAAGGTGTCTCTTCCGTGGATGGAAGAGTGACTTCCATCATTTTCACCAAGTTAAAGAATTTCTCTACATGTGAGCCTTCATTGGTCACTTCCACCCTTTGAGGAAAAGGTAAAAGTGGCACATGAAGAGGTTTTGGTGTAACCTCGGGTTCCTCTACAACCAACTCACTAACTTCTTGCTTTTCCGGTGAGTTTTCCTCCCACATAACCATTTCTTCTTCTTCATCATCAGTTTCAACTTCTATCCCCATAATTTCTTCAAGAACAAACTCATCCTCATTTTCACAGCTTCTTTGATCAACAATTTCGGGGGTAGTTGATACAATCGGGTCATCATTCTCTTCACTCACTTCAAATGATATTGGCATTGACTCGTTACCAACATTAAGGGACATGCATGCTTCCTCCATTGCCACTTCCCCTCCCACAATGACTGTATTCACCTCATTTACCTCTATAGGATCCCTATCATTTTGCCCTTGCCCTAAAAATCCATCCGGTGGTGCTTGAGGATCAACAAGAGCTTTGGAACCCATTAGACGAATAAGGGTACTTTGGGAGGCATAGAGTTCCTTTATGTTTTCAAAGACTTGGGTCTCAAGAAATATTTGATGGGCGGAGAAGCTATTCATGCTTTGTAGGGTTGAACTTGCCAAGTCTTCTATCATCTTAAATAATTTGTCATATTGAGCATCTCCCAAGAAATTGCTTGCTTGAGGTGGTGGCTCTTGATTGGAAGATTGGTTGGCAAGTGAGAAATGAGAGTCATGGTTGTACCGGTTTTGAAAATTTGAACCTTAGCCTTGGTTAAATCCTTGATAGTCTTGATTGAAATTTTGGTCTTGATAACCTTGGTTGTACCCTTGCTCTTGGTACCCTTGGTCAAAACTTTGATAGTTTTCATTGCAATTGTGATCTTGGTACCCTTGATTGAAACCTTGATTGGCTTGGTTCCCTTAATTTCCATGGTAGAAGTCTTGGTAACCATGGTAACCTTGGTTGAAGCTTTCTTGATTCATGTTTGGCTTTGTGGTGGGTATTTGTAGGTAGTTAAAAATTATGGAACGGATTTTGTAAGAAGGGATAAATTGTGTTGTTTGGTTGTTATTTGGTAAAGGTTTCTTGGTGCGATTGGGTGGATGTGCTAGCTTGGTTTAAAGTTCTAAGTCGAAATTCTCAATCCTTGCTAAGGTCCTTCTTCTTAAAGCTCTAAAGAGCCTTTCCGATTCCGGGTCACTAAGCAAAAGATTACCGTTTCCTCTAGGCATATACTTCAACAAACCGTTAGTCTCCTAGTGCTTTGAGGCACTAGGGATAAGCAATAACACAATCACTCTACAAGAAACAAGTAACTACTCAAACAAGTAAACAACAAGTAAAGACTAAGTCTAAGACTCTAACTAACTAAGCATAACCTAACGCCATCCCCGACAACGGCACCATTTTGATGACCGGATTTGCCGTCACTTTCCAATCAAAAACAATTTATAAACCCAATTAAAAGTTGTATTTAGTCGGGTGTCTAACACAAAGATGGCGGGGGTTAGATACTTGGTCGGTTTAAATCCTAGTTTAGTCAAATAAAAATAAAGTTGATTGATTATAAACTAAGATGCAAATAAGATATAAAATTAAACTAAATGAAATTACTTCTAATCAAATGGATGAAAGCTAAGGTCCTTGGGTTCACTTGGGTAAGTCGGGGAAGAGAAAGTTGTTAACAAGAAATGGGTAATGATAAAGGCCTATGATTGATCCTAATTTCTTAGTCAATTAGAGCTAACCAACAAGCATTTACTTAGTATGAAAAACTCGTCTCGACCATGCCATATAGGCCTTTCATTGTCTTTTGACCTAGGATAGATTAAACATGACAATGAAAGAGTTAAACTCTCATTTAAGCAATCCATCGAACATTTCATAGGCATGGGAGTAAGGGTTTACAAACAAGCTTTCACTTAGTTGAGATAAACTCATCACAAACATGCATAAAGACTATCCAATAGCATAGGCACCAAGATGGATAAAATATATCTAATAAAGGCTCCAACTTTCATTTAAGCATCTCATTTAAACACTTCTAAAACCATCCAATAGCACAATGCACCAAGATAAGTTAAACATGCCAATAAAAGACTCAAACTTTCGTTCAAACATTTCATCGAGCACTTCATATGCACAAGAGTAAGACCCATTAATTACCCAATTCAAAAGGTTAACAACCCAAATTCACCCCTTTTAATCACCCAAGTTCCTCCATGACCTTAGATGAGACTACTCACACATTTTCATGGATGAGAAATTACCAACAATTTCCAACAAAATATAAACAAACATGGTAAACATGATAAAGATTGTAACTATGGATGAATAATAATTAAACAACATAAGAAATGTAAACTAATGAAAGTAATGTAAACAATAGATGAGAATTATACCAATAAAGAGGAAAGGAACAAGTTTGGATAATAATGGAAGATGAATTTCTTCTTGTCTTCCAAATACAACCCAAATGACTAATTGTATACTATTGAGAAATTGAAGAACTTGCTTAAACAAAAGAAGAATTAAACTAATAATTGAAGAAAGATTACAACTTTTTATTGAATCAAAATGAGAGAGGAAATATTAGGGTTCTACAATATTTAGAGAGGAAAATAAGCTAAACTATTCTAATTCTATTTTCTAGTCTAATTCTAAGGTGGTAATGTGTGTAAGTAAGTAAAAGTGTAGTGGTCTAGTTATACTAGTTTTATACTACTACTAAATACAAACTAAATAATAAGATTAATAATATTATTAGACTACTACTACTACTACTACTACTACTACAACTACTACTACTACTACTACTACTACTACTACTACTAATAATAATAATAATAATAAAAGCTGCGCGCATTATTATTATTATTATTATTATTATTATTATTATTATTATTATTATTATCATGTAAACTTTTATTTTTCTTTTAATGAAAGCTGCGCGCATCCTTCTATAAAAAAAAAATAATAATAATAAAAAAAAAATAAAAAAAAAATAAAAATAATAATAATAATAATAATAATAATAATAATAATAATAATAATAATAATAATAATAATAATAATAATAATAATAATAATAATAATAATAATAATAATAATGCCTCACTAATGCCTCCAAGCAAAAAAAAACTAATCACGCACAACATTCTAGCCCGTCAAAAATAGGGCAAAAACAGAGAGGGGGGGTGCGTGCCGGCCACCAGCCTGGGCACCGGTAGCGAGCACATGGAGCAAAGGGCGAATTAAAGGAGGCGCGTAGCGGGAGCCGGTTGGCCGGCAGACGGTTTGCCGGTAGAGTGCACATAAAATTGATGCGCAAAATGAAAGAGGTGTTGGTGTGCCGGTGAGACGGCTGCCGGTGGATGCACCGGTAGCGAGACATTGAGTAAAAAAAGAGGATTTGTAGTTGGTGCCTGTCGGTGTGGGTAGTCGGCTGCCGGTGGGCCGGCATAGAGGAACAGGGAGGCGCGCGAGGGCTTCAAAGGGGAAGAAATGCGGGCTGCTGCTGCTGGTCGGTGCCGCCGTGGTGGTTGTCGGTCGATGGTCGTTCTGGTTTGGTGATGATGGGCTGATGTGGTGGTCGTAGGTGAGGTCCACGGTGGCCGGAGGTGGTTAGAAGGTGGAGTTGAAGATGGGTTAATTTATGGTTTTATTGTTTACGGACGGGGGTAGAAGAAGGGTTCGTGGTGGCTTCCGCGGTGGTCAATGGTGATTATGGGAGGTTGGGTTGTGAAGTTGGAAGTGGGAGGATGTTAGTGGTGGTGATGGGTGGCTCCCACGGTGGCTGGAGGTGCCTTTGGTGGTGGTTGAAAGATGGCCGCATGAAATGATTATAATTGTATGTTTTGGCTAGGGGGGAAAGGTGAGTTCGTGGTGACTGTTTTGGTGGTCCATGGTGATCGTGGATGGTTGGTATGTGATGTTGGAAGTGGAGGGTGGTCAGTGGTGGTGAGTGGTGGCTGCCACGGTGGCCGGAGGTGGTAGTAAAAGCTCAGCAAAGACCGTCTGAAGTTAGCAGTTGCTCCTTTACTTAGTTTATTTTTCCAAAGTTTAGCCTATTTTCACCTCCGCCATTTCTTCTCATAATCTCGTCTTGCTCTTCCGCCTCACTTTCCCGTCTTGCCTGCACATTAAATTAAATTAATATAATAATAATAACACTAATATTATACATAAATACAATTAATTATTAATTATAAACTAATACCACTAATTATTATAAGTTAGTAATTAAATGAGCTTATTAGACAATTAAGCACACAAAATAAAGTCAGAATAAAGTATAAATGCGAGGCAAAATACGACTAAAATGCTACTTATCAACCGGGTTCCGCGTTAAAAACCGGCAACGAACTTCTTTCTTTTCTCATATTATCACTTGTCTTGTTTATTCCGTCACATATTCTTGCACTTTCTCTCATTCATTCTCACATCTACATTAATCTAAATCTTCATATCATCATCAAATCTTCATTCTACTTTGTGGTAAATTGCATACTAGTGAATTAATTCACTCCTCTTTGCTTATTTATGTGTTTCATTGCTCATATCTCATCAAGTAAGTCCCGAAATTTTGCCCTTTTGGATCCGAAATTCAAATTTTGTTGCTCAAATCTTGTGTTACAATTACTATTTCCTTACTTTTTAACCCTCTAATTGATGAATTAAAAGCATAATTTCGAAAATTTGGGAATTAGGGTTCATAAATCCGGGTTGATATTTTGCATTAAATTGGTTAGTAATTGTGTTTATTTGCTTGGAATCTTCACTATTTGTCATATAATTGCAATTCCCTTGCCTTTTAAATGGTTTATGTGTAATTTTCTACCTCAAAATCGAATTTTCCGACTCAAGCAGTCTTAAAAACGTGGCCTGTTTTGAGTAATTAAATTGGTTTGTGACTATATGCTTGTCTTTTACAGGTATGTCGAGTAGTGGACAAGGTAACAAGAGGCCACGGGAGAGGCGCGCTCCCGTTCGTCATCCGGTGGTAGTAGAGACTTCCGAGGAGGAAGAGGAAGAACTTCTACCAATTGATGAATTTCCTTTTGTTGAATTTTGTGATAGTGAGCAACGGGATAAGTTCATGGCATTGATGAATACGAAAACCATGCTTCCTACTAGGTGTGTGGATCGTAAGGTTTTGCGTACTTTGGGTATAGAGATGGCCATGTACAATATGTTCTATCAAATTGGGTTACAAGGTCTATTTCTTTTGCATGAACTCTTTTACCGTGCTTTGACACTTGAGTTTCTTAGCTCATTTGTCTACCTCCCACAAGACCACTTGATTCGGTTTAGGTTGTTAAATGTTGAACGTTCTTTTACCTTTGATCAAATTTCTGAGTACCTGGGCCTTGATAAACATTCTGATGGTGATTTGTATAATGCTACTCGTTTATCTGCTGTTTGATACTTTCCTTTGTTTACTGGTTTTGCTGACGCAGATGTTAGCTCTATGGCCCTGCTTGATGTGCAACATGTTTGCCTTAGGTTATTTTGAGGTATTTGAGTTATTTATTATTTGGGAGGCACGATAGGAGTAAGGCTCAGTCCTTAGAAGTGTTGATACTAGCTAGCTACTTGAGCTCTTATCAGGAAGAAACCTTCCAGTTCAGTCCACCGGCCCTTATTTGCCAAGCCTTAGACCATATGACTGGGAAGTACGTAGATTTAGATTGTGGGGCTATTGTTATTAGGATTGCACGCCGTTTGTGTGATTTTCAGGGTGAGGCTCCTTACGAGCCAATGCAGGATCATGAGCCGTTGGTGGATGATGACCACTTGCGTTATGGTGTTTCCTATCTTGATATTCTGGGAGGTACCGACCATTATTGGAGGGTGAGGGATAACTCTTATATGTTATTGCCTAATGCTAAGTTGCCGGCTATTTCTGCTTTGGAGGAGGATGAGTCTCAGGAGAGGCCTGCACCCCGTACTTACTTGATTCTTGATAAGCTCCTGGTCACTTTCCCTTCATCCAGCACCACCACTACCACTGGAGGGCGCCGTAGACCTCCTACCCACTTACCTGGTTCTTACCAGCCACAACCTTCTGCTTCTTCTTTTGCCTCTACTTCCCATTACGGTTATCATTTTCACCCAGCTATTGAGAGGAAAGTGAGGATGCACGGGGGGATTAACACTGCCTTGATACAAAGGCGGTTGTGGGAGCAGATGGACGCTATTACTATTTCTTGGGGAGGTCAGTACACTGTCACTGTTCCGAGTTTCTACACTACTCTTGGAGATGAGAGCCAGGTTTTTCATCTCTATGGTGTTACTCCTTCGGAGTATGGGCAGTTCAGTTGGGAGTTTGGTGCTTTGGGTCATCCATTCTATAATCCTATTCGGCCTAGTCAGCCTTCTAGTGTGTTTCCTGAGGATGTTGGGGCCCCTCTTTCTCAGAGAGGGCAATTTGGCCAGTTTGCAGCTTCTACTTCTAGGGCAGCTGTTAGTGCTAGAGGTGGCTGTGCTAGAGGCCGTGGTCAACATAGTGGTCGATGTGGAGGCCGTGGTGGCCGTGTTCCTGATCTAGAGTTGGCTGCCATGTTCGAGGAGATTGATGGGTATAATAAGGCCATCCACGGTGGCAATGATGATAATGATGGAGCTGCACAGTAGTGACAGCTGGTCACTACACCCCTCACTTTCCAGCTGGTTTGGGGGAGCTTTTGCTACACAGCTCGTACTATCTTTCCTTGTATTTCTTATTTCCCTATCCCCTTTGTTAGTAGTGTCCTTTAGGTTGCTGGTTTTGTTGTGTGATTGCTATGCTGTAGGCGTCACAATGAGGACACTGTGGCATTTAGGTTTGGGGGGAGTATATTTCTTTCTGTTGTGTGATTTACTTTCAGTTGTGTGTTTTATTTATGTTGTGTGCATTTAAAAAAAAATTGAAAAAAATTGAAAAAATTTATAAAATACAAAAACATGTTTTTCTTTATTTAGGTCGAGTCTTGGTGAATTGTTTAGCAATGATGATAATTTGCCTTGTCTTTGGATTTGAATCCCATCTAAGCTGTCCATGTACATTGTTTTGACATGTTTTTTATGATAAACAAAGCACATAACTCAAGTCTTGACCGTAACAATTGTAGACATAGGCCACATACCGGTCTGTGGACGTGGGCCACCTACCAGTCTATAGACACGAGCCACCTGCACGCCAAGCCAATCCGTGGACATGCAGCGGTCTTTTGAAAGCCACGCTCGGCGGCATAAAAATGCTTTTGACCAGATCGTTTTAGATCGGTCGGTTTCGTCTCGACAAAGGTCTCGAAACGATGCAAGAGATGTTCGGCGTCGCCACCAAGCATTTGTGGGATGCTTGGAACCCGTTCGAATCCACTTTATACCTAGGTCAACCAAGGCAAAAAGCGGTGTTTGACATAGGTAATAAAGATAAGGAGTCGTCCCTCTTTAGCATCCTATCTCTATAATGACTCTCGTACGCCATGGATAACGTCTCCACTATCCAAAGTTTCTGAGTAAGAGGTGAAGGTATGTATTGGGAAGCCCTTTAATCGGACACCCAATCCCGCCCGCGGTAGCGGCCTCTACTGATCGATCTTGGTTGGTTAAATGCAAAAGTTGATAAAACGGGTAAATGCATGAATGCGCATCCACAAGTTTGAACCTAACATGTGAGCTTTCTATGTCGGTTGTTTATCCAAATATCAAGTAATTGATGTCAAATTGGATTTAATGCTCATTTGCATGCAAGACCGAAATTAAACATTCATTTATCGAGTTAGGTTTATGGTGCATAACGTGATCCATTTGTCTTAGAAAGGCATTTTGCAAATACAATGTAAAAGGGGCAGATTTGTCATCTGATCCGTCCTGTATTCGTTCAAGTCGGGATCGTCTAGACAAGTCTTTGGAAAGGACGCAGTGGTCGCATCGTTTGCCTATTGAGGCGCGAGTCGTCAAGCGATACAAGCAGGCCTATCCTGGTTTGAAAAATTGAAAATGGTTGGCCTGTTTAGGCGCGAGTCAGCAGACTGTCAAAGGGACGTCTTCTGCCTGTTAAAATGTTTGTAAAATGGTTTGTAAAGGGGTGTTTGAACCCGTCTTTGTTTGAAAAGGTCGTTTAGACCGCTTTTGTGTTAATATGAGGAACATGACTTGAATAATCATCATTGTATTGACAATATTCGACGTCGGGTTCGGTTTTGCAATCTTGACATGAATAGTTTTGAAAAATGATTATGAACTAATTGTATTAAGTTCATTTGTTTGTAATTAGCCAATGTTTATCATCGTACTCGGGTTAAAAACCGACATGGTATGTGGGACCAAGAATGACTTTGCATTTATGACTAATACGTTGGTTTTGAAATGTAAAGAAATGAAATAAATGGTTTTAAAATACCTTTTAAAATGTAATTAACCAAATATTATCACCGAAACACGGATTAAACCGTCATGGTATGAGGAACCAAAGGTGAAAATGTTTTATGGTTAAAAAGATTCATCATAAAAATGATTTGAAATGGTAAAAACCGGTTTGGAAAATGGAAAGAATGAACTCAAACACGTTTTAGTTCTGACCAGAGCACCCCATTGAGGCGCGAGGTACCTAGTGGTGTTTAGGGCCTTTTGTTTTGGTCAAAACTCAGTTTTGGCTCATTCGATCCGTATTTTGGACCATATTATGCAAGTTTTAGCATGTTATAGTCATAAAACTGATAAAAGACATAAAACAAGAGGATTTTTACACCCTCATACTTACATGCTAGGCTTGAGATGAGAAATCGACGTAAGTATAACAACTTGTTAGGTCGGAAAACTCGGTTGAAAACTGTTTTAGCAATGTAAAGAGTGTTTTGTTTAGTTTAGTGATGGTGTAGTTGGTCGAGATGGTCGGTCAAGTGATTTAATGCACGATGACGGTACCAAACAATGTGAATGGCTTGTATTTTTGATCGGTAGGTCAAAAATACGTGTCGGTTTGTGACTTAAGAAGTCGAGTCGAGAATTTTAAGGGAGAGATGAGGGGGCGGACACTCGCGTACCTTCAAATGGTGGCATTTATAGAGAAATGGGTGGTTGTGTGCATTTTGAGCGACGTGGCCGCATGGGCTACTCGAAGAGGCGTGAGCCATTTTGCGGGTCTTCGAGGTGTCTTGTCACTATCACGCAATTGAAATCATGAGTTGTTCTATCCTATGTTTTGGATGACATGATTTGTACTTGACCATTCAAGTATTCCGGGAATACTTAACATGGAAGTTTTGAGAAGTTTGTTTTTTGTGTTTGACTCGGTTTGACTCGTTCACTAGTACAAAAATATTTATTTGCGGCTCCAAAAAAGGGGCCTTTTGCGGCGTTTTTGATGTAGCAGCAAATAAGGGGGCCGCAAATAGCAATGTTATTTGCGGCGTTTAAAAAACGCCGCAAATAAATCTCTTATTTGCGGCGTTTTTTTGAAAAAACGCCGCAAATAGTAAAAAAAAAAAAAAAAAATTTTTTTTTTTTTTTTTTTTTTTTTTTTTTTTTTTTTTTTTTTTACAAAATCTAATAATATCAAATGATTTTAACTTAACTCTCAGATATATTTTTCCATAACACAATCTTAAATGATTTTAGTAAGTATTCTAAATTCATACATCAAATAGAACTAAAACACATACATGATTCAAAAATAGTACAAATGCAATATAAAACTTAAAGAATTTAACTAAATACTCTAGACGCCTAGCAACACCACCATCTCAGCTGACCACTTGAGCTTCTGCAGGCTGCAGCTGCTACGTTAGAGCCATCTGGTTTTTGTTTAAGATGTGAAGAAGCTGATGCACTAAAGGATATATCCATCCGTCTGACATATCGACCGCTTTTACTGGATGTTCACCTGTCATTAATGCAACAGAATACATTACCTTAACTGCCTTCAATGAGTACCTTTGGCGAACAAGTCAAAAACAAATGAAAACTAAATATAAAGATACACAAGACCCAGTAGCATCACAAATTTCACAGAAGTCTAATAGAATCCAATGCGGCTGCTAAGCTGCTTCGATTAGTTATTATCAGAAAATAATTTGATTAATTCATGGAATAGTAACTGTAGGATGTCAGG
Source organism: Silene latifolia (assembly GCF_048544455.1). Classification (NCBI taxonomy): domain Eukaryota; kingdom Viridiplantae; phylum Streptophyta; class Magnoliopsida; order Caryophyllales; family Caryophyllaceae; genus Silene; species Silene latifolia. The sequence continues at coordinate 13,474,549 of NC_133538.1, read as the reverse complement.
ACCGTTCGAATTTGATGTTAAATAGTTGCAAATGGTAATGTAGTATGTTGAGGGTGTATTGAATCTTCAATTTCAGGGGAACTTGGCTTGGACTAGAGATAGTATTGAATATCAGATATCATACTTTATAGGCACTTCAAGTATATCTAGAAAATTTACTTTGATCAGGCTAGCAAAGAGAGTACTTTTCCTTCCTAACAAGCTTGCAACCTTCAACAGCTTTAGCAGTAGGCACATACCAGAACAATCAACCTTTCATTTTCCAGCAGACCTGTGAAAATATGCTCACTTAAAATTTACAGTTGACTTTAAACAAAATACTTAGTAGTACCAATTACCATGTTCATTAACTTTGAGCTACAGCTAAAACAAACTTATATGACCAAAAACAAGGTCCACAAGACAAGTAATTAATATCTATAGGATTAAATTTGAAGCAAATATGGTGTCAAGCTTAGCCACAAGATCACGACCAAAGTAATCTAATACAAAAATGACTAAACTTGGAACCTGATATGGCAGTATGATAGCAAAAATGACTAAACTTGGAACCTGATATGGCAGTCTGGGATGGGTTATTGGACAGGAATATTGCCATTCCATGTTCAGGACTCACTAATGGAGAAGTTCTAATACTCAGTTGCAAAAGTGTCCAAACAAAACCTATCTAAGAAACACCATACTAATATCGATCATACAAAATTAATTTAGACAACTAACTAAGCAGCGGTATGGGGAAGATCGTTACCAAAACATCTTTTTAATAATCTGATTAGTATTAGTTAGCTTCATATAAGTAATACGAAGTATGCTAGTTCAATTAGGCCAACTTACATAAACTTACATGTTGAAATGGAAACCAGTACCTTATTTTCAACAAGCTAAGCTATCTTCTCAACTAGCGTCACCTTCTTTGTTTGTCAGGTAAGGAATCTGTTTCAGTTCAGAAAGACGCAAAACATCCCTGAATCATGCATTGACAAAATCATAAACAAGCAATAGAACAAGCTAATTATCAATATGCATATCAATGCTACAATGACACTCCAACAGCCAATCTCAAATGTCAGTCCCTCGAACAGTCCAAATTGCAAGAATGATGTCTTTAGAAATCCATATCCTACACACTATTTGGTCAAATTTCATATTCTTAATATCACTGAACAATTCATAGATGACCCGTTGTTACTCAAACCTTTATATCTCGAGTTATAGTCCACAACTTCGGGTTGATTCTTGATTCAAATGAGGCCTCAAAGAGACTGCTAGTGCTCGACAATATAAAAGAATGCTGAACTAATCACACCAGTGAGATTGACATCCTTTATGATGGGTTTCGATGGAGAAAATACGGATAGAAAGTAGTCAAGGGTAACCTCAATCCCAGGTGAGCATGCAATTTAATCTCCTGCAGCTGTAATTTATTTTTCTGAAAAATTCTGCTTACGATTTGTTCTTTAACATTCAGAAACTATCAGTTTTTATGATATGATATTTGAATACTTTCTCACTTGGGAGATCTAAACTATAACATGTCAATAGCCAAGTGTTTCTAAGGCTCCAGTAGATTGTGAGTTAAACTTGCTAAAATTCTAGTCTGTTCATAAAGATCACCAAGCACCACGTCAAGCTCAAATAAAGTGGGATTATTCTAACAATGTAATAGGCTAAAACAAGTGAATCATCTCTTAATAAAGATTATAGAAGTTGGAAACAGTAAAACAATTAAAATGAAATGCCATCTAAATAAGCATTCTTATCCTCCCATGACTCAAATAAACAAAGCACGCTAGGTGAACACCCATTTCAAACAGTCCTAAATAGTCTATTTGTTAGGAAACAAAACAAATTATAACTACTTCAATGCATCTGGTACCTATGTTTCAACTGTCCTAAATATCAAATGATGTGGCATAGTTACACACTTACACCTCCGTTTGGTGTTGGTTATGAGACTTAATAGTCTAATAATTATAATTTACAAACCAATGCCATAAAATCATCAAAGTTCACAAATAAATGAACAGCTACAACTTCAATCGGTAAAATTAGGATGCTAATGATGTTATTTTTGTCATGAAATGATAATTAAGCATAACTAAAGCCAAATACAACAACAATTATGCTATAAGCATATAATTTATCATTTCATATCTAAAGTAAAATTACTAAGATACTAATTTTGAATCACCCAGAAACCCTAAAAGCTAAATTAAATCATTCAAGGGAATAATTTTACCTATTAGTTAAGGAGAGAGTGAAAGGAAGGCACCGCCTGTGGTGAGGGAGATATAGTGACATCCG